>NW_026739222.1:0-2500 GCF_963082655.1 Stomoxys calcitrans | reverse complement strand
GCCGATTTAGGGTCTTAGGCCCATAAAAGGCGCATTTATTACCCGATTTTGCCAAAATTTTGGACATTGAGATGAGTTAGGCCCCTTGACATCTTTTTGCAATTTGGCTCAGATCGGTCCAGATTTGGATTAAGCTGCCATATAGGCCGATCTCTCGTTTTAAGGTCTTGGGTCTATAAAAGGCGCATTTATTGTCCGTTGTCGCCGATATTTGGGACAGTGAATTAAGTTAGGGTCCCGATATCTTTCTTTAATATGGCCCAGATCGGTCCAGATTTGGATATAGCCGCTTTATAGACCGATCTCTCGATTTAAAGTTTTGACCCCATAAAAAACACATTTATAATCCGATTTCTCTGAATTTTGAAACATTGACTTACGTTAGGGTTTTCGACATCCATGTCATATATGGTATAGATCGGTCTATATTTGGATATTGCTACCAAAATGACCAATATTTTGTTCCACAAAATTGAACAATGACTTGTTCTTATTAGACCTTACAATATCCGTGTCGAATTTGGTCCAAATCGAATCATATTTCAATAAAGCTGCTATGGGGGCATAAATTATGCCCTTTTACCATTTTTAACCGGATTATGACAAAAGGTGGTTAAAATATATACCCGAGTTGGTGCGTATCCAAAGTTCGGCCCGGCAGAAATTAACGCCTTTTTACTTGTTTTCCATCCTAGTTCCCAACTGCATAGGCGAGCTGTTGCATATGAACCTGTGCGTGACTTATGGGCAAATGCAAATTTGCCCATGAACATTCCACTAAGGAACTGGGGCAAACTTCTCACATATCACTGAGTGCTGTCCTATTCAAATTTTAAGCTCAATGATATGGGGCCTCCTTTTTATAGCCGAGTGCGAGTGACGTGCCGCAATGCGACACCTCTTTGGAGAGAAGTTTTACATGGCATAGAACCTCACAAATGCCGCCAGCATTAGGAGGAGATAAGCACCGCTGACAATTTTTTCTGATGTTCTCGCCAGGATTCGAATCCAGGCATTCAGCAGACATGCAAACCTCTGCGCTGCTATGGCCTCCCACACCCATATTACTCCAAATGGTAAACATGTCGGTAATAATGTCCTGTTGAGGGCCTTTTGGGGTTGGGGCGACCCCCAAGTTACTTTGGGTCACAATTGTATGTCAAATTCATACTCTTTTGTTAAATACCTTTTATTTGATACCCATATTACCCCAAACGGTAAACATGTCGGTCAAAATGTCCTGTTGGAGGTCTTTTAGGGCTGGGGTGTCATCCTAGACACCTTTGGCCAAGCTTTTACATCAAATTTGTACTCTACTCTTTTGATACCCATATTGTCCCAGTCGGTCATTATGTCCCTTATGGTGGGTTTTAGGGTGGGGCGTCCCCCCACTTTAATTGACCCCAAAAGTTTTATAACAATTTTGTGTTTTTGGGTTCACATAAGGGCGCATAAAAAATTTCACTTAAAGCAACGCATCTATTTGCGAAATTAGAGTAAGGGGAAGGGAACGTGCCTACCTTGGGATATCCACCACCATCTGTGAAAATTTTATGAAAATCGGTTCCGGCGTTTTTGAGTCCATACGGAACAAACAAACAAACCTATAAATAAACAAACAGAGCGCACCAATTGCATTTTAATAATGTTTATAATTATACTCTACAACACTACTGTGGTACAGGGTATTATAAGTTACTGAATTTGTTTGTAACACCCAAAAGGAAGAGAGATAGACCCATTGATTAGTATACCGATCGACTCAGAATCACTTTCTGATTAGATTTAGCTATGTCCCACTCTGTCTGTCCGTCCGTCTGTCCATGTTAATTTGTGTACAAACTACAGGTCGCAATTTTCATCCGATCGTCTTAAAATTTGGTACAGACATGTTTTTTGGCCCAGAGACAAAGTCGATTGAATTTGGAAAAAATCGGTTCAGATTTGGATATAGCTCCCATATATATGTTCGTCCGATTTGCAGTAATACTGCAATAAATTCGTCATTTGTTAACCGATTTTCTCAAAATTTGGCAGGAAGGATTTTCTTATGACTCCCGATATTAAAAATGAATTTCATGGAAATTGGTCTAGATTCATATATAGCTCTCATATATATATATATATATATATATATATCGCCCGATTTTAACTTCTAGAGTCACTGCAAGCGCATTTATTGACCAATTTTGCAAACATTTTGTACAACGCTTTTCAGGACGACTGCCACAGTATCTGAGGAGTTTGCTCGAAATCGGTTCAGATTTATATATAGCTGTCATATATATGTTTGTCCGATTTTGAGAAATATTGCAAGAAAGTGCTCAGTTTTTAACCGATTCTCTCGAAATTTGGCAAGAAGGATTTTCTTATGACTCTCGATAATACTGGTGAATTTAATAAAAATCGGTTAAAATTTTGATATAGCTCCCATATATATGTTCGTCCGATTTACAGTAATACTGCAATGAAATGGACATTTGTTAACCGATTCTCTCCA
>NW_026739221.1:0-19829 GCF_963082655.1 Stomoxys calcitrans | reverse complement strand
AATTTGGAAAAAAATGTTTGATTTTTTGTAACTAACGCCTATGTTCCGTTGGCACCCTTGAACTGTCCAACTTATTTATTCATTTAGTAAAGTCGAAATATCCATACCTCAAATCGACCTCAATTCTTCTTAAAAATAAAACAATTCGCTTGGACGGGTTACAATTTATTTGATTTTATTTATTTATTTATTAATTTTTTTTTCAATAATTATTTTTGAAAAAAGTTTACTCGCAATCACTGTTTACGATTGCTGGACCTTGGACTAATTCCTCTAAGAACGGAATACGAGGGATGGGATTTTGGAACTCCAGGGCAAGGACTCATGCAAGCTAAAGTCAATGATACTATCATGGTGAACACTAAAGCGAATTTCAGAAAATCCATGACTAAAAGAGATTTTGTGGTAACGGCTTTCAGACTTGTTGGATTGGTGGAGACTGTGAAATGAATATGAATGCATATGCCTTATATATCATTTGGCTGATGTGAAATATTCTGTAAAGTAAAAACCCAGAAACTCAAAAGGCCAACAATAGTAAATGGAAAAAAAACCGCAAAATACATTTGAGATTGGTTAGAAATCAATAATGAAGTAATTAAAGCTATGGTTGCCCAAAAAGTAATTGCGGATTTTTTAAAAGAAACTAAATGCATTTTTAATAAAACTTAGAATGAACTTTAATCAAATATACTTTTTTTCTAAAGCAAGTTAAAATTAACAGCTGATAACTGACAGAAGAAAGAATGCAATTACAGAGTCACAAGCTGTGAAAAAATTTGTCATCGCCGACTATATGAAAAATCCGCAATTACTTTTTGGGCAACGCAATATTATGTAGTCACCACAGACACCCCAATATACCCTGCATCCCATTGTGGGTGGGTGTAATTAGGATTATTTTTATTAAGAAGCATGAAAATAAACTAAACGCTCTTTGCAACTCCTTAGTATTAGCATATTTTGTCCTGTGACAAAGAATATCCGTTTCACCATACAATTTCCCAATAATCACCTCATACCCCTTTCATACCTCTATGCCCCTACAAAATTGGCCCATACCACTTACACAACCTCTGCAATTGAACCACTTAATTTTAATTGGCCCTATGCCCTAATCGCACAACCTTTATATTAAACGCTTTTTTATTATAATAATTATATTATTAGGATTTTGTTGCCTGCTGCTCCTTGAGTCTCCCTGGACCTTTACCTCTGCAAACAAAATGAAGTCCAATGAGTGTTCGCTCCAAGAGGAAAGTGTAAAACAGAATGTTTGCTTGATGTTGAGTGTTGGGTATTTTTTTGCTGCTTTGACTTTTTCCACCCATTTAAACACACAAATCACCGCTTTGTGACTTTAACTTAATTTTTATGAGGTAATTATACGAATATTGTCGGTAAGGCGAAAGACCTTCTTCGCCATTAAAGCTTTTTTGGTGGGGGAGGGGTGATTAAATTCGTTTGGTTGGTTGGCATCAGTCATTTAAGATACCCTACATGAGGGTTAACCCGGCTGGGGCTATGGGGCTTAAAGAGATGGTAGAGTAAATAGGAGATGGAATAAGGACATGCCAATGCATGTCCTAATTCCAAGGACATACCAATGTACGTCCTTATGAATGGGAGATGGAATAAGGACATATCAATATCTGTCCTTATTCCATCTCCTATTCACTCCACCATCTCTTTAAGCCTCATAGCCCCTGCTAAGGTAGTGGAGGTGATAATCGAGAACCAGCTGGGATTGAAAGTTTCCTCAGATTGAAAACCTGAGACTAAACTTGAGAAGGAGTTTGAATGGTATGTCGTTATTCCATCTCCTATTCACTCTACCATCTCTTTAAGCCTTATAACCCCAGATTATAAACGGATTTGAATCATACTCAAAACAGCTGTTGGAAGTGATACCAAAACACCACGTGCAAAATTTCAGCCAAATCAGATAAAAATTGCGCCCTCTAGAGGCTCAAGAAGTCAAGACCCACGATCGGTTTATGTGGCAGCTATACCAGATTATGAACCGATTTTAAGATCGGTTTATGTGGCAGCTATACCAGGTTATTAACTTAGCACAGTGGTTGAAAGTGTTATCAAAACACTACGTGCAAAATTTCAGTCAAATCGGATAAAAATTGTGCCCTCTAGAGGCTCAGGAAGTCAAGACCCAAGATCGGTTTATACGGCAGCAATACCAGGTTGTTAACCGATATTAAGACCGGTTTATGTGGCAGCTATACCAGGTTATTAACTTATCACAGTGGTTGAAAGTGTTATCAAAACACTACGAGCAAAATTTCAGTCAAATCGGATAAAAATTGCGCCCTCTAGAGGCTCAAGAAGTCAAGAGCCAAGATCGGTTTATACGGCAGCAATATCAGGTTATGGACCGATTTGAACCAGACTTAGCGCAAATATTGAAAGTCATAATAAACAAGTAAAAAGGCGTTAAGTTCGGCCGGGCCGAACTTTGGATACCCACCACCTCGGGTATATATGTAAACCACCTTTCATCAAAATTCGGTGAAAATTGCATATCTTATGTCATATAGCAGTTATATCGAAATATGATCCAATTTGGACCAAATGCTGATAAGTACAAGTCATTGTTTAATTGTGTATAACAAAATATTGGTTTTTTTAGTTGTTATATCTAAAAATAATCCGATCTGAACTATATACGACACCGATGTCGAAAAGCATAACATAAGTCAGTGTGTCAAATTTCAGTGCAATCGGATTAAAAATGCGCCTTTTATGGGGCCAAGAATTTAAATCGAGAGATCGGTCTATATGGCAGCTATATGCAAATCTTGATCGATCTAGACTAAATTGCAGAAATACGTGACGGGGCTTAACTTAACTCTTTGTCCCAAATTTCGGCAAAATCGGACAATAAATGCGCTTTTTATGGCCCCAAAACCTAAAACCGAAAGATCGGTCTATATGGCAGCCATATCCAAATCTGGGCCGATCTAAGCCAAATTGAGGGAGAATGTTGAAGAGTCTAAGACAACTCACTGTCCCAAATTTCCGCAAAATCGGATAATAAATGTAGCTTTCATGGGCGTATGACCCTAAATCGGAGGATCGGTCTATATGGCAGCTATATCCAAATCTGAACCGATCAGGACCAAATTGACAAAGGGCGTTGAAAGGCTGAACACAACTCACTGTCCCAAATTTCAGCAAAATCGGATAATAAATGTGGATTTTATGGGTCTAAGACGCAAAATTGGAGGATCGGTCTATACGACAGCTATATCCAAATCTGAACCGATCTGAGCCGTATTAACGGAGGATGTCGAAGGGCCTTAGATAACTCACTGTCCCAAGTTTCAGCAAAATCGGATAATAAATGTAGCTTTTATGGACCTATGACCCTAAATCGGAGGATCGGTCTATATGGCAGCTATATCCAAATCTGACCCGATCTGAGCCATATTAACGGAGGATGTCGAAGGGCTTTAGATAACTCACTGTCCCAAGTTTCAACAAAATCGGATAATAAATGTAGCTTTAATGGGCCTAAGACCCTAAATTGGAGGTTCGGTCTATACGGCAGCTATATCCAAATCTGAACCGATCTGAGCCATATTAACGGAGGGTGTCGAAGGGCCTTAGATAACTCACTGACCCAAATTTCAGCAAAATCGGATGATAAATGTGGCTTTTATTGGCCTAAGACCCTAAATCGGCGGATCGGTCTATATGGGGGCTATATCAAGATATAGTCCGATTTAGCCCATCTTCGAACTTAACCTGCTTATGGACAAAAAAAAGAGTCTGTGCAAAGTTTCAGCTCAATATCTCTATTTTTGAAGACTGTAGCGTGATTTCAACAGTCAGACGGACAGACGGACGGACATGTCTAGATCGTCTTAGATTTTTACGCTGATCAAGAATATATATACTTTATAGGGTCGGAAATGGATATTTCGATGTGTTGCAAACGGAATGACAAAATGAATATACCCCCATCCGTCGGTGGTGGGTATAAAAACTGCGTGCAAAATTTCAGACAAATCAGATGATAATTGCGCCCTCTAGAGGCTCAAGAAGTCAAGATCCAAGATGTGCACTGCGCCCTCTAGCGCAAGATCCAAGATCGGTTTATGTGGCAGCTATACCAGGTTATTAACCGATTTAAACCGTACTTAGCACAGTGGTTGGAAGTGAAACCAAAACACCACCTGCAAAATTTCAGCCAAATCGGATGAGTATTGCGCCCTCTAGCGGCTCAAGAAGTCAAGATCCCAGATCGGTTTATATGGCAGCTATATCAGGTTATGGAACAGTGTGTTGTGTTGGGCCCTTCGACATTTTTCTTCAATTTGGCCCTGATCAGATCAGACTTGGATATAGCTGCCATATAGACCGATCTCTCGATTTAAGGTTTCGAGCCCATAAAAGGCGCATTTATTGTCCGATGTTGCCGAAATTTGGAACAGTGAGTTAAGTTAAGTCCCTCGACATACTTCCGCAATATGGCACAGATCGGTCCAGATTTAGATATAGCTGCCATATAGACCGATCTCTCGATTTGAAGTTTTGGGCCCATAAAAGTCGCATTTATTGCCCGATGTCGCCGAAATTTGGTACAGTGGGTTGTGTTGGGCCCTTCGACATCCTTCTTCAATTTGGCTCAGATTGGTTCAGATTTGGATATAGCTGCCACATAGACCGATCTCTCGATTTAAGGTTATGGGCCCATGAAAGGCGCATTTATTGTCGGATGTCGCCGAAATTTGCGACATTGGGTTGTGTTGGGCCCTTCGACATTCTTCTTCAATTTGACTCAAATCGATCCAGATTTGGATATAGCTGTCATATAGACCGATCTCTCGATTTAAGGTTGTGGGGCCGTAAAAGGCGAATTTATGGTCCGATTCCACCGAAATTAGTACAGTGAGTTGTGTTAGGCTATCGACATTTTTCTGTAACGTGGCCCAAATCGGTCCAGATTTGGGTATATCTGCCATATAGACCGATATTTCGATTTAGAGTCTTGGCCCGGCCGGGGTGGTGGGTATCCAAAGTTCGGCCCGGCTTAACGCCTTTTTACTTGTTTTTGTTCATTATACAGCAACCATAAGTCGGTAACGTTTGACCTTTCCTCTCTGTGTTGATTTTTAATTCAACGCCTTGTGCAATTATGATGGCGGCTTGTTCAAGTGTCTGATTTTTATTCTTGATCATAATAATTTGCATTAATTATACGGCAAAGTAAGCAACACACACACACAAATGCTGAAGCACTCCCACAAATATTCTTTTGCACACACTCTGACACACACCCTCTTACACACACACCTACACAAATACACATTTAATTGCCTATTTTGCCGCTTTCATTTGTTTTATTTTTTTTTTGGCTGTAGCTTTCCAGCTAAAAATTTAAGAATTCATTTCGTCATGGGCGTTTTAATGCCACGACGTCTACCTCAACCACCACCACCATACCATCATGGAGAATCCACGAACCACATTTCCTTTTTCCACTAACAAGGCTGCAAGGATTCCACAAAATGTTAACAGCTCAGTTGTTCATGGTTGATGGCATGCCAAATATGTTTCATGGACAAGTCCCAATGGGAACAGACCACATCCCCCAGAGAGAACAAATTAAGTCTAAGGTTTTAATTTCTTTACTTGGCACAAACGAATGCTGCAAAATTTAAAATAGTTAATTGACGAAAAGGATTGTGGAAGAAGAGAAGTTAATTGAGTATATCATTCTTATAAGGAATCGTAAAGGGATTTCACTATAAAAGAGTAAATTTTTGAGATAAATTCTAGTAGGACCAACTTTGAGGGCCACTTAGTGCCCAGGATGTTTAGAGCTCTGAATCATCATGATAAGACCAGCGATAACCATGCTTAATTTAGGAAAGTAATCTCTCCTGTTAAAAATTACGATCATTTCTTTCAAGTCAACCATGCCTTACGTTGATCCAAAAAAAAAGCGTTAAGTTCCGCTGGGCCAAACTTTGGATACTCACCGCCTCGGGTATATATGTAAACCACCTTTCATCAAAATCCGGTGAAAATTGCATACCTTATGCCCCATAACAGCAATATCCAAAAATGTTCCGATTTGGACCAAATACTAATAAGTACAGTACCTATATCTAAAACAAGTAAAAGCGTGCTAAGTTCGGCCGGGCCGAATCTTATATACCCTCCACCATGGATCGCAATTGTCGAGTTTTTTCCCGGCATCTCTTCTTAGGCAAAAAAAGGATATAAGAAAAGAGTTGCTCTGCTATTAAAACGATATCAAGATATAGTCCGGTTCGGACCACAATTATATTATATATTGGAGACCTGTGTAAAATTTCAGCCAATTCGTATAAGAATTGCGCCCATTGGGGGCTCACGAAGTAAAATAGATAGAACGATTTATATGGGATCTGTATTGGGCTATAGACCGATTCAGACCATAATAAACAAGTTTGTTGATGGTCATGAGAGGATCCGTCGTACAAAATTTCAGGCATACCGGATAATAATTGCGACCTCTAGGGGTCAAGAAGTCAAGATCCCAGATCGGCTTATATGGCAGCTATATCAGGTTATGAACCGATTTGAACCTTATTTGACACAGTTGTTGAAGGTAAAAATAAAATACGTCATGCAAAATTTCAGCCAAATCGGATAGGAATTGCGCCCTCTAGAATCTCAAGAAGTCTAATCCCCAGATCCGTTTATATGACAGCTATATCAGGTTAAAGACCGATTTCAACCATACTTGGCACAGTTGTTGGATATCATAACAAAACACTTCGTGCAAAAATGCATTCAAATCGGATGAGAATTGCGCTCTCTAGAGGCTCAAGATGTCAAGACCCAAGATCGGTTTATATAGCAGCTATATCAGGTTATGATCCGATTTGAACCACACTTGGCACAGTTGTTGGATATCATAACAAAACACTTCGTGCAAAAATGCATTCAAATCGGATAAGAATTGCGCCCTCTAGAGGCTCAAGAAGTCAAGACCCAAGATCGGTTTATATGGCAGCTATATCAGGTTATGGACCGATTTGAACCACACTTGGCACAGTTGTTGGATATCAAAACAAAACACGTCATGCAAAATTTCATTTCAATCGGATAAGAATTGCGCACTCTAGAGGCTTAAGAAGTCAAGACCCAAGATCGGTTTATATGGCAGCTATATCAAAACATGGACCGATATAGCCCATTTACAATACCAACCGACCTACACTAATAAGAAGTATTTGTGCAAAATTTCAAGCGGCTAGCTTTACTCCTTCGGAAGTTAGCGTGCTTTCGACAGACAGACGGACGGACGGACGGACGGACAGACGGACGGACATGGCTAGATCGACATAGAATGTCGCGACGATCAAGAATAAATATACTTTATGGGGTCTCAGACGAATATTTCGAGTAGTTACAAACAGAATGACGAAATTAGTATACCCCCCATCTTATGGTGGAGGGTATAAAAAAACGTTCAGAACCATATATGATACGGATTTCGAATTTCAGTGAAATTGGATTATATATGCGCCTTTTATGGGGCCAAGACTTTAAATCGCGATATCGGTCTACATGGCAGCTATATCCAAATCTGGACTGATTTCGGCCAAGTTGCAGAAAAATGTCGAAGAGCCTAACACAAAGCTCTGTCCCAAATTTCGGCGAAATCGGACAATAAATGCGCATTTTATGGGCCCAAAACATTAAATCGAGAGATCGGTCTATATGGCAGCTATAACCAAACCTGGACCGATCCGGGCCAAATTAACGAAGGATGTCGAAGGGCCTAACACAATTCACTGTCCCAAATTTCAGCAAAATCGGATAATAAATGTGGCTTTTATGGTCATAAGACCCTTAATCGGAAGATCGGTCTATATGACAGCTATATCCAAATCTGGACCGATCTGGGCCAATTTGACGAAGGATGTCAAGGGGCCTAACACATCTCATTGTCCCAAATTTCAGCAAAATCGGATAATAAATGTGGCTTTTATTGGCCTAAGACCCTAAATCGGCGGATCGGTCCATATGGCATCTATATCCAAATCTGGACCGATTTGAGCCAAATCCAAGAAGGATGTTGAAGGGCCTAACACAACTCACTGTCCAAAATTTCTGCTAAATCGGACAATAAATGCGCATTTTATGGGCCCAAAACATTAAATCGAGAGATCGGTCTATATGGCAGCTATAACCAAAACTGGACCGATCCGGGCCAAATTAACGAAGGATGTCGAAGGGCCTAAGACAACTCACTGTCCAAAATTTTGGCGACATCGGATAATAAATTTGGCTTTTATGGGCCTAAGACCCTTAATCGGAGGATCGGCCTATATGGCAGCTATATCCAAATCTGAACCGATCAGGGCAAAATTTAAGAAAGATAACGAAATGTCTAAGACTGTCCTGTCACTGTCCCAATTTCAGCAAAATCAGATAATAAATTTGGCTTTTATGGGCCTAAGACCCTAAATCGGAGGAACGGTCTATATGGCAGCTATAACCAAATCTGAACCGATCTGGTCCAAATTGACGAAGGATGTCGAAGGACCTGATGCAACTCACTGTCCCAAATTTCGGGGACATCGGACAATAAATGCGCCTTTTATGGGCCCAAAACCTTAAATCGAGAAATCGGTCTAAATGGCAGCTATATCAAAATCTGAACCGATCAGGGCCAAATTGAATACAGATGTCGAAGGGCCTAAGACAACTCACTGTCCCAAATTTTAGCAAAATCGGATAATAAATTTGGCTTTTATGGGCCTAAGAATCCTAAATTGGAGGATTAAATCCGTTCATAATCTGGTATAGCTGCCATATAAACCGATCTTGGGTCTTGGATTCTTGAGCCTCTAGAGGCCGCAATTCTCATCCGATTTGACTGAAATTTTGCACGTGATATTTTGGTATCATTTTAAACATCTGCGCTAATTATAGTTTAAAATGGTTCATGTTTTGATTAGCTGCCATATAAACCGATCTTGGGTCTTGACTTTTTGAGCCGCTAGAGAGCGCAATTGTCGACCGATTTGATTGAAATTTTGCACGTAGTGTTTTGATAGCACTTTCAACAACTACGCTACGTATGGTTTACACCGGTCCATATTTTGATATAGCTGCCATATAAACCGATCTTGGGTCTTGACTTCTTGAGCCTCTAGAGGTCGCAATTCTCGTCCGATTTGGCTGAAATTTTGCATGAGGTGTTTTGGTATCACTTCCAACAACTGCTTTAAGTATGCTTCAAATCGGTCCATGTTTTGATATAGCTGCCATATAAACCGATCTTGGGTCTTGACTTCTTGAGCCACTAGAGGGCGCAATTCTTATCCAATTGGAATAAAATTTTGCACGTGGTGTCTTGGTATCACTTCTAACAAGTGCGCTTAGTATAGTTCAGATCGGTCCATGTTTTGATATAGCTGTCATATAGACCAGTCTTGGGTCTTGATTTCTTGAGCCTCTAGAGGGCGCAATTCTTATCCGATTTGACTGAAACTTTGCACGAGGTGTTTTGGTATCACTTCCTTCAAGTGTTCTGAGTATGGCGCAAATCGGTACATAACCTGATATAGCTGCCATATGAACCGATCTGGTATCTTGACTTCTTAGCTTCTAGAGGGCGCAATTCTTATCCGATTTGGCAGAAATTTTATACAAAGGCTTCTCCCATGACCTTTAACATACGTGTTCAATATGGTCTCAATCGATCAATAGCTTGATACAGCTCCCATATAAACCTATCTCTCGATTTTGCATCTTGAGCCCCTACAAGGCGCACTTCTTATCCGAATGAACTGAAATATTACACAATGACTTCTACAGTGTTCAGCATTCATTTATGGTCCGAATCGGACTATAACTTGATATAGCTCCAATAGCATAACCGTTCTTATGCAATATTCTTTGTTTGCCTGAAAAGAGATACCGCGCATAGAACTCGACAAATGCGATCCATGGTGGAGGGTATATAAGATTCGGCCCTGTCGATCTTACATATTTTTTTCTAAAATCCATTTAAAATTGTTTTGATTTTCACAATGTGTGAACAATTTTTTATACGAAAGCATCACAAAGGGTTATCTGCTTGTGAAAAAAAAACACTATTCTTCCACCATTCAACACCATTTATTACATTTTATTTATTATTCACACATGATATATGACTCTCTTCAAAATAAATACAAATTGCATTTGTTATAAACTTAAATAGTATATCGTTCCTTATTTAAATCAGCTGCGTGACGAATGCACGGTGGATTTCTGCAATTTCTCGGTGCCCGTTTGTGTGTGTGATAACCTCCAGCCACCATGGCCACAATTAGCGTGAAGACAAAAACTAATTTTGAAAAATGCATATTTTTTTCTAAAACTATGAAAAATCAATCTGCGATATCTCGATGTGCTGTGGACAATTTCAATGTGAAAGCGTGACTGAGAGCATTAGCTCTGTGGGTTTCTACAAAAACCACAAACGTTTAAATATAAACGCAGCGATAAGGTTAATGTAAATAAGTGCTCATTTGTAGAAACGTAGTTTAGAGAAGGAGTGAGGGAATAGGTAGGAAGTCAAAACATGTGCCATGGATTATTATAATCCAGTAAGGAAAGGCAAAAGTCGGGCGGAGCCGACTATATAATACCCTACACCTACTCTACAATTATAAATTCGGGGAATCTTATATATTGGGTTGCCCAAAAAGTAATTGCGGATTTTTTAAAAGAAAGTAAATGCATTTTTAAAAAAACTTAGAATGAACTTTAATCAAATATATTTTTTTTACACTTTTTTTCTAAAGCAAGCTAAAAGTAACAGCTGATAACTGACAGAAGAAAGAATGCAATTACAGAGTCACAAGCTGTGAAAAAATTTGTCAACGCCGACTACATGAAAAATCCACAATTACTTTTTGGGGAACCCAATATAACAAGTAAAAGCGTGCTAAGTTCGGCCGGGCCGAATCTTATATACCCTCCACCATGGACCGAATTTGTCGAGTTCTTTTCCCGGCATCTCTTCTTAGGCAAAAAAGGATATAAGAAAAGATTTGCTCTGCTTTTAGAGCTATATCAAGAAATGGTCCGCTTTGGACCACAATTAAATCATATGTTGGAGACCTGTGTAAAATGTAAGCCAATTCGAATAAGAATTGCGCCCTTTGGGGGCTCAATAAGTAAAATAGAGAGATCGATTTATATGGGAGCTGTATCAAGCTATAGACCGATTCAGACCATAACACGAATGTTGATGATATTTGCCACAGTGTTGGAAGTCATAGCAAAACATGTCATCCAAAATTTCATTCCAATCGGATAATAATTGCGACCTCTATAGGCTCAAGAAGTCAAGACCCAAGATCGGTTTATATGGCAGCTATATCAGGTTATTGACCGATTTGAACCACACTTAGCACAATTGTTGGATATCATAACAAAATACTTCGTGCAAAATTTCAATCAAATCGGATTAGAATTGCGCCCTCTAGTGGCTCAAGAAGTCAATACCCAAGATCGGTTTATATGGCAGCTATATAAGGTTATTAACCGATTTAAACCGTACTTTGCACAGTTGTTCTAAATCACAACAAAACACGCCGTGCAAAATTTCATTCCAATCGGATAAGAATTGCGCACTCTAGAGGCTCAGGAAATCAAGACCCAAGATCGGTTTATATGGCAGCTATATCAAAACATGGACCGATTTGAACCATACTTAGCGCTGTTGTTGAAAGTGGCACCAAAACACTACGTGCAAAATTTCAGTTAAATCGAACCAGAATTGCGCTCTCTGAAGACTCAAGAAATCAGGACCCAAGATCGGTTTATATGGCAGCTATATCAAAACATAGCCCGATATGGCCCATTTACAATCCCAACCGACAAAAAAAAACAAAAAACAAGCGGATAGCTTTACTCCTTCGAAAGTTAGCGTGCTTACGGCATACAGAAGGTCGGACGGACTGACGGACATCGCTAGATCGACTATACCGTGTAGTTACAAACAGAATGACGAAATTTGTTTACTCCCATCCTATGGTGGAGGGTACAAAAATCAATTTGTGTTTGTTTGTTTGTGTGTTCCTTACAGACTCAAAAACAACAACTGAACCGATTTTCTTGAAATTTTTACAGATGGTGCAAAATGACCCCGTGGTGAAAATAGGGTACTACATTTGTAGATATCTGGGGGCGGACCCTCCCCCTTACCCTAATTTTCAGAAACGCCAGATCTCGGAGATGGGTGGTGCGATTTAAGCGAAATTTTGTGTGGACTTATGTAGTACCCTAAAAATTAAAATTTGGTATCCAAATTTCGGATGGGTTACCTAGGGGGGGAAGGGGGGGGGGGGGGCGCCCCACCCCAAATCTACCAAATATATATTTAGACCAATCACGACAATATGGGACTCAAATGAAAGGTATTTAAGATTAGAAAACGTATCCGATATCCAATCGTCCTACCAAGTGTTTGGGGGACCACCCCAACCCCCAAAACACCCCTAAATCAGACATATTTACCGACCACGGCAATATGGGACTCAAATGAAAGGTATTTGTGAGTGGAATACGAATCTGATATCCAATCGTCATACCAAGTGCTAGGGGGACCACCCCAACCCCCAAAAACACCCCTAAATCGGACATATTTACCGACCATGGCAATATGGGACTCAAATGAAAGGTATTTGCGAGTGGAATACGAATCTGATATCCATATGTGGCACTAAGTTTCTGAGGGTCCACCCCTTCCCCAAAACGCTCCTTAAGCCGGTCTTATTTACCGATCATGGCAATATGGGACTCAAGTGAAAGGTATTTGCGAGTAAAATATGAATCTGATATCCAAATGTGGGACCAAGTTTCTGGGGGTCCACCCCTTCCCCAAGGCACCCCCAAAACTGGACTTATTTACTAACTATTCCAATAATTTGAAGGTATTTGAATATAGAATACAAATCTGATATCCAGATGTGGGATCAAGTGTTTGGGTGGCCGCCCATCCCCGAGAACATCTCCCAAAGAGGACACATTTACGACCGTAGCAACATAGGGCTAAAATGAAAGGTCTTTGGGAGTAAAGCACGAATCTGATATAAATATTCGAGAAAAGTGTCTATGGGGCCATCCCACCCCATAACACCGCCCAAATAGGAAGTATTTGCTGACCATTGCAATATGAGGCTCAAATAAGAGGTATTTTAGAGTAGAACACGTATCTGATATATATTTTCAAATCCAACTCACTGAGTGGCCACCCATCCCCCAAAACACTGCTCAAACCGGTCATGTTTGCCGACTATGGAAAATTGGGGCTCAAATGAAAGGTATTTGGGAGTAGACCATGAACATGATATCAATATTCGGGACCAATTGTCTGGGGGACATCCTACCACTATAAAACCCCTTAAATGGGAAACGAATTTAATGTCCAATTCCCATATTGTCAATGGCAATATGGGATTCAAATAAATGTTATATATTGGGTTGCCCAAAAAGTAATTGTGGATGTTTCATATAGTCGCCGTTGACAAATTTTTTCACAGCTTGTGACTCTGTAATTGCATTCTTTCTTCTGTCAGTTATTAGCTGTTACTTTTAGCTTGCTTTAGAAAAAAAGTGTAAACAAGTAAAAGCGTGCTAAGTTCGGCCGGGCCGAATCTTATATACCCTTCACCATGGATCGCATTTGTCGAGTTCTTTTCCCGGCATCTCTTTTTAGGCAAAAAAGGATATAAGAAAAGAGTTGCTCTGCTATTAAAACGATATCAAGATATGGTCCGGTTCGGACCACAATTAAATTATATATTGGAGACCTGTGTAAAATTTCAGCCAATTCGTATAAGAATTGGGCCCATTGGGGCCACGAAGTAAAATAGAGAGAAGGATTTATATGGGATCTGTATCGGGCTATTGACCGATTCAGACCATAATAAACACGTTTGTTTATGGTCATGAGAGGATCCGTCCTACAAAATTTCAGGCATATCGGATAATAATTGCGACCTCTAGGGGTCAAGAAGTCAAGATCCCAGATCGGTTTATATGGCAGCTATATCAGGTTATGCACCGATTTGAACCTTATTTGACACAGTTGTTGAAAGTAAAAATAAAATACGTCATGCGAAATTTCAGCCAAATCGGATAGGAATTGCGCCCTCTAAAAGCTCTAGAAGTCAAATCCCCAGATCTGTTTATATGACAGCTATATCAGGTTATGGACCGATTTCAACCATACTTGGCACAGTTGTTGGATATCATAACGAAATACTTCGTGCAAAAATTTATTCAAATCGGATAAGAATTGTGCCCTCTAGAGGCTCAAGAAGTCAAGACCCAAGATCGGTTTATATGACAGCTATATCAGGTTATGGACCGATTTAAACCATACTTGGCACAGTTGTTGGGTATCATAACAAAACACGTCGTGCGAAATTCCATTTCATTCGGATAAGAATTGCGCCCTCTAGAGGCTCAAGAAGTCAAGACCCAAGATCGGTTTATATGGCAGCTATATCAGGTTATGGGCCGATTTGAACCATACTTGGCACAGTTGTTGTATATAATAACAAAACACGTCGTGCAAAATTTCTTTCTGATCGGATAAGAATTGCGCACGCTAGAGGCTCAAGAAGTCAAGACCCAAGATCGATTTATATGGCAGCTATATCAGGTTATAAACCGATTTGAACTATACTTGGCGCAGTTGTTGGATATCATAACAAAACACGTCGTGCAAATTTTCATTCCAATCGGATAAAAATTGCGCACTCTAGAGGCTCAAGAAGTCAAGACCCAAGATCGGTTTATATGGCAGCTATATCAAAACATGGACCGATATGGCCAATTTACAATACCAACCGACCTACACTAATAAGAAGTATTTGTGAAAAATTTCAAGCGGCTAGCTTTACTCCTTCGGAAGTTAGCGTGCTTTCGACAGACAGACGGACGGACGGACGGACGGACGGACAGACGGACGGACATGGCTAGATCGACATAAAATATCACGACGATCAAGAATATATATACTTTATGGGGTCGCAGACGAATATTTCGAGTAGTTACATACAGAATGACGCAATTAGTATACCCCCCATCTTATGGTGGAGGGTATAAAAAAGTATATTTGATTAAAGTTCATTCTAAGTTTTATTAAAAATGCATTTACTTTTTTTTAAAAATTCCGCAATTACTTTTTGGGCAACCCAATAGATGTATGAGAATAGAGCACGTCGCTGATATATTTTCAGGGCTTAGTGTTTGGGGGAGCACCTCACTCCCCAAAGCATCCCTAAATCAGGCATATTTACCGACCATGTCAATGTGGGGCTTAAATGAAAGTTATTGGCGCGTAGAGCAAGGATTGATACCCACTTTCGGGAGCAATTTTCTGGGCGCCTACCCCTTTCCCAAAATACCCCAGAAGCAGCAATTCAATATGGGGCTCAGATAATGGTATTTGGGGGTAGAATACGAATTTTATATCCAATTTGGAATTTGGACTCACAGGCGGGCAGACGGACATGGCTAAATCGAATCAGAAAGTGATTCTGTGTCGTTCGGTATACTTATGAATGGGTCTAGCTCTTCTCCTTCTTAGCGTTGCAAACAAATGCACAAACTTATAATAGACTGTACCCTAGTGGTGGTGTAGGGTATAAAAATGCGTCTATGGGCTCAAAAAGTCAAATATTCACCATTTTCAGTTATGAAGATTTCTGGGACATATTTGGTATTGCTGTTAGAGACAATAAGGTATCAAAAAGAGCAAAGTAAACATTTTAAATTTGAAAGATTTGAAAAAAAAAGACAATTGACATTGATATGCTTGGTTATATTTGAATCGATTAAATAAAGATTGTATGAAATTTAAAAGTTGTACAAAAATTTTATGGGAAGGCAAATGTCGGAAGGTACCGACTACATAATACCCAGCCAACGCAACCTTTGTATTTTAATGCGTTTAACTATGCTATCGTCGTCTTACAGCCCATACAGCTCGTGGTTCATACGACACCTATATTCTCCATTAACGCATACTGGCCAATATGAAGCACTCCAATTACCAATTCATCTGCTTTCGCAAGTGCCCATGTTGCCTTGTATAGTGGGACTAGCTGACCCGGGCCCGCTACGCTGCACCTTCTTTTCCTTTATATGGACCAAAAGTTTCCTTGGAATATTTATTTTCGACAATTAAAGATATTTTAGTGAAATACCATGCTTACTTGACTTACAATATAAGTGCCTTTATCTAAATCCCATAATATCTTTATTGATCTGCGAATTTAAGTTTGGATGTAAGGTGTACTCCATTCTTAAAATACTTCATTTCAGCCCGATATTCTCATGATGTCTGATTTAGGGGTGTTTTCGGGGGAGAGGTGGTCTCCAAGATACTTGTCCCTGAAAAAAAAATCAGCATCGTGCTTTTCTCTCAAATACCATTTACAAATACCCCATATTGCCATTGGCTTAAGAGGAGTTTACAGGATGAGGCGTCCCCCAAATACGTGGCCCTAAAATAGGTTATCAACTTCGTTTTCTAATCTCAAATACCTTTCATTTCAGCCACATATTGGCATGGTTGAAAAATGTTAACCCTTTGGGGGGTGGTTTGAGAAAGGGGTGATGCCCTAAATACATTTGGATATCAAATTCATATTCTATTGGGTTGCCCAAAAAGTAATTGCGGATTTTTTAAAAGAAAGTAAATGCATTTTTAATAAAACTTAGAATGAATTTTAATCAAATATACTTTTTTTACACTTTTTTTTCTAAAGCAAGCTAAAAGTAACAGCTGATAACTGACAGAAGAAAGAATGCAATTACAGAGTCACAAGCTGTGAAAAAATTTGTCAACGCCAACTATATGAAAAATCCGCAATTACTTTTTGGGCAACCCAATACTCCCAAATACCTCAATTTGAGCCCCATATTGCGATGGTCACTAAGAAATTGCTGTTTGTGGGGTATTTTGGGAAAGGGGTAGACCTCCAGAAAATTGGTCCCGAAAATGGATATCAGTTCTTGCTCTATCCCCCAATACCTTTCATTTAAGCTCCACACTGATATGGTCGGTAAATATGCCCGATTAAGGGGTGTTTTGGGGATTGGGTGGGTTGGCCTCAAAATTGGATATCAAATTCGTTTTCTAATCTCATTTAAACTCCTTATTGCAAAAAACAGCAAATATGTCCGGTTTGGGGTATTGGCCCTAAAAACTATGAATATTTAGTTCCACTCTCTTTAAGACCCAAATTGTCTTGGTGAGCAAATACATCCTATTTGGGGGTTGTTATGGTGGTGGGACGTCCCCTAGACAGTTCGTCCCTCATATTGATATCAGATATGTGGTCTAATCCCAAATACCTTTAATTTAAGCCCCATATTTCCATAGTCGGCAAACATGACCGACTTGGGTGGTGTTTTGGGGGATGGGTGGCCACTCAGTGAGTTGGCCTTGAAATATATATCGGATTCGTGTTCCACTCTAAAAAGCCTCTTATTTGAGCCTCATATTACAATAGTCAGCAAATACCTACTATTTGGGTGGTGTTGTAGGGGTAGGGGTGGAGTTTGGCCTCATAGAGACATTTCCCGAATATTGATATCAAATTCGTGCTTTACTCCCAAAGACCTTTCATTTGAGCCCCATATTGCTATGGACGTAAATTTGTCCCCTTTGGGGGATTTTTATGGGGAGAGGTGGCCCCCCAAACACTTGGTTCCATGTTTGGATATCAGATTCGAATTCTACTCTCAAATACCTCTTATTTAAGCCCCATATTGCATGATCAGAAAATAAGTCCTGTTTGGGGGGTGTTTTGGGGAAGGGGTGGACCCCCAGAATCTTGGTGCCACATATGGATATAGGATTCGTATTCTACTCGCAAATACCTTTCATTTGAGTCCCATATTGTCATGATCAATAAATATGTCCGATTTAGGGGTGTTTTGGGGGTTGGGGTGGTCCCCCTAACACTTGGACCGGCAATTGAATATCAGATACGTTTTCTTATCCTCAATACCTTTTTTTTGAGTCCCATATTGTCGTGATTGGTTTAAATATATGTTTGGTAGGTTTTAGGGTGGGGCGGCTCCCCTAGGTATCCCATCCGAAATTTTGGATTCCAAATTTTTATTTTTAGGGAATTATTTGAGAGCAACAAAAAAAAATCGCCTTAGATCGCACCACCCGTCTCCGAGATCTGGCGTTTTCTGAAAAAGTGGATAAGGGGGAGGGTCCGCTCCCCCTCCAGATGTAAAAAAATGTAGTACCCTATTTTCGACACGGGGACCATTATGTGAAATTTCAAGAAAATCGGTTTAGCCGTTTCTGAGTCTATACGGAACACACAAACAAACAAACCTATTAACAAAACATATATTGATTTTTATACCCTCCACCGTAGGATGAGGGTATACTAATTTCGTTATTCTGTTTGTAACTACTCGAAATATTCGTCTGAGACCCCATAAAGTATATATATTCTTCGTGACATTTAAATGTCGATCTAAACATGTCTGTCCATCCGTCTGTCCGTGCATCCGTCTGTCCGTCCGTCTGTCCGTCCGTCCGTCCGTCGAAAGCACGCTAACTTTCGAAGGAGTAAAGCTAGCCGCTTGAAATTTTGCACAAATGCTTCCTATTAGTGTAGGTCGGTTGGTATTGTAAATGGGCCATATCGGTCCATGTTTTGATATAGCTGCCGTATAAATCGATCTTGGGTCTTGACTTCTTGAACCTCTAGAGTGCGCAATTCTTATCCGATTGGGATGAAATTTTGCACTACGTATTTTGTTTATGATATCCAACAACTGTGCCAAGTATGGTTCAAATCGGTTTATAACCTGATATAGCTGCCATATAAACCGATCTTGGGTCTTGACTTCTTGAACCTCTAGAGTGCGCAATTCTTATCCGATTGGGATGAAATTTTGCACAACGTGTTTTGTTATGATATCCAACAACTGTGCCAAGTATGGTTCAAATCGGTTTATAACCTGATGTAGCTGCCATATAAACCGATCTTGGGTCTTGACTTCTTGAGCCTCTGGCGTGCGCAATTCTTGTCCGATCAGAATGAAATTTTGCACGACGTGTTTCGTTATTATATCCAACAACTTTGGCAAGTATGGTTTAAATCGGTCCATAACCTGATATAGCTGTCATATAAACCGATCTTGGGTCTTGACTTCTTGAACCTCTAGAGTGCGCAATTCTTATCCGATTGGGATGAAATTTTGCACGACGTGTTTTGTTATGATATCCAACAACTATGTCAAGTATGGTTCAAATCGGTTTATAACCTGATATAGCTGCCATATAAACCGATCTTGGGTCTTGACTTCTTGAACCTCTAGAGTGCGCAATTCTTATCCGATTGGGATGAAATTTTTCACTACGTATTTTGTTATGATATCCAACAACTGTGCCAAGTATGGTTCAAATCGGTTTATAACCTGATATAGCTGCCATATAAACCGATCTTGGGTCTTGACTTCTTGAGCCTCTAGAGTGCGCAATTCTTATCCGATTGGAATGAAATTTTGCACGACGTGTTTCGTTATTATATCCAACAACTGTGCCAAGTATGGTTCATAAGCTGTCGTATAAACCGATCTTGGGTCTTGACTTCTTGAGCCTCTAGAGGACGCAATTCTTATCTGATTGGAATGAAATTTTGCACTACGTATTTTGTTATGATATCCAACAACTGTGTCAAGTATGGTTCAAATCGGTCCATAACCTGATATAGCAGCCATATAAACCTATCTGGGGTCTTGACTTCTTGAGCCACTAGAGGACG
>NW_026739220.1:0-30687 GCF_963082655.1 Stomoxys calcitrans | reverse complement strand
ACAAATAAACATGGACAGACATACATACAGACAGACGGATATACCAAACTCGAATCAGAAAGTGATTCTGAGTCGTTCGGCATACTTGTCAATGGGTCTGTCACTCTTCCTTCTGGATTTTACAAACAAATTCACTAAGTTGTAATACACTGTACCGCAGTAGTGGTGTAGGGTATAAAAAAGTCAAGGTATTATCTCCAAAATCAGTGGAGATATTGGAGACATTTGAGGACTGTAGGGATTTTTGAGCTCTATCCAGTTATGAATTAAAATTAAATGAATTAAAACAAGTAAAAAAGCGTTAAGTTCGGCCGGGCCGAACTTTTGGATACCCACCTCCTCGGGTATATATATAAACCACATTTCATCAAAAATTCGGTGAAAATTTCATACCTTATGTCCCATACCAGTTTCATCCAAATATGTTTCGATTTGGACCAAATACTAATAAGTACACTAGCTATATCTAAAAATAAAATAATACGACACGGATGCCGAAAAGCCTAACATAAGTCACTGTGTCAAATTTCAGTGAAATCGGAGTATAAATGCGCCTTTTTTTGGGGCCATGACTTTAAATCGAGATATCGGTCTACATGGCAGCTATATAAAATCTGAACCGATTTGGGCCAAGTTGCATAAAAATGTCGAAGAGCCTAACACAAAGCACTGTCCTAAATTTTTGGCGAAATCGGACAATAAATGCCTCTTTTTATGGCAGCTATATTCAAATCTGGACCGATCTGGCAAAATTTAAGAAGGGCGTCGAAGAGCCTAACCAAACTCACTGTCTCAAATTTCAGCGACATCGGACAATAAATGCGTCTTTTATGGCCCCAAAACCTAAAACCTAGATATCGATCTATATGACAGCTATATCCAAATCTGAACCGATCTGTGCGATATTGCAGAAGTATGTCAAGGGGCTTAACTTAACTCACTGACCCAAATTTTGGCGACATCGGATAATAAATGAGCATTTTATGCGCCCAAAAACCATAAATCAAGAAATCGGTCTATATGGCATCTATATCCAAATCTGAACCGATCTGGGCCAATATTGATAGAAATATGGTCGAAGGGCCTAACACAACTCACTGTCACAATGTCAGCAAAATCAGACAATAAATGTGGCTTTTATGGGCCTAACACCATAAATCGGAGGATCGGTCTATATGGCAGCTATAACCCAAATCTGGACCGATCTGAGCCAAATTGACGAAGGGTGTCCATTGGCCTTACACAATTCACTGTCCCGAATTTCATCAAAATCGGGTAATAAATGTGGCTTTTGTGGGCCTAAGACCCTAAACCGGAGGATCGGTCTATATGGCAGCTATATCCAAATCTGAAACCGATCTGGGCCAATTTAATGAAGGGTGTCTAAAGGTCTAACACAACTCACTGTCCTAAATTTCAGCGAAAGCGGATAATAAAATATGGCTTTTATTGGCCTTAGACCTTAAATCGGAGGATCGGTCTATATGGCAGCTAATATCCAAATCTGGACCTATCTGAGCCAAATTGACGAAGGATGTCGAAGGGCCTAACACAACTGACTAGCCCTAAATTTCAGCGAAAACGGATAAAAAATGTGGCTTTTATGGGCCTAAGACCCTAAATCGGCGGATCGGTCTATATGGGGGCTATATCCAGATATAGTCCGATATAGCCCACCTTCGAACTTAACCTGATTATGGACAAAGAAAGAATCTGTGCAAAATTTCAGCTCAATATCTCTATTTTAAAGGCTGTAGCGTGATTTCAACAGACAGACGGACGGACATGTCTAGATCGTCTTAGATTTTTACGCTGATCAGAATATATATAATTTATAGGGTCGGAAATGGATATTTCGATGTGTTGCAAACGGAATGACAAAATGAATATACCCCCATCCGTCGGTGGTGGGTATAAAAACACCATAAATGAAGAGTTGGCAGCCCGAACAATTTTTCGAAATACCGAGGTAACACAAAGCACTGTCCTAAATTTTGGCGAAATCGGACAATAAATGCCTCTTTTATGGGCCCAAAACCTTAAATCGAGAGATCGGTCTATATGGCAGCTATATTCAAATCTGGACCGATCTGGGCAAAATTGAAGAAGGGCGTCGAAGAGCCTAACCAAACTCACTGTCTCAAATTTCAGCGACATCGGACAATAAATGCGTCTTTTATGGCCCCAAAACCTAAAACCTAGATATCGATCTATATGACAGCTATATCCAAATCTGAACCGATCTGTGCGATATTGCAGAAGTATGTCGAGGGGCTTAACTTAACTCACTGACCCAAAGTTTGGCGACATCGGATAATAAATGAGCATTTTATGCGCCCAAAACCATAAATCAAGAAATCGGTCTATATGGCATCTATATCCAAATCTGAACCGATCTGGGCCAAATTGAAGAAATATGTCGAAGGGCCTAACACAACTCACTGTCACAAATGTCAGCAAAATCAGACAATAAATGTGGCTTTTATGGGCCTAACAGCCCGAACAATTTTTTCGAAATACCGAGGTAACACAAAGCACTGTCCTAAATTTTGGCGAAAATCGACAATAAATGCCTCTTTTATGGGCCCAAAACCTTAAATCGAGAGATCGGTCTATATGGCAGTTATATTCAAATCTGGACCGATCTGGGCAAAATTGAAGAAGGGCGTCGAAGAGCCTAACCAAACTCACTGTCTCAAATTTCAGCGACATCGGACAATAAATGCGTCTTTTATGGCCCCAAAACCTAAAACCTAGATATCGATCTATATGACAGCTATATCCAAATCTGAACCGATCTGTGCGATATTGCAGAAGTATGTCAAGGGGCTTAACTTAACTCACTGACCCAAATTTTGGCGACATCGGATAATAAATGAGCATTTTATGCGCCCAAAACCATAAATCAAGAAATCGGTCTATATGGCATCTATATCCAAATCTGAACCGATCTGGGCCAAATTGAAGAAATATGTCGAAGGGCCTAACACAACTCACTGTCACAAATGTCAGCAAAATCAGACAATAAATGTGGCTTTTATGGGCCTAACACCATAAATCGGAGGATCGGTCTATATGGCAGCTATATCCAAATCTGGACCGATCTGAGCCAAATTGACGAAGGGTGTCCATTGGCCTTACACAATTCACTGTCCCGAATTTCATCAAAATCGGGTAATAAATGTGGCTTTTGTGGGCCTAAGACCCTAAACCGGAGGATCGGTCTATATGGCAGCTATATCCAAATCTGAACCGATCTGGGCCAATTTAATGAAGGGTGTCTAAAGGTCTAACACAACTCACTGTCCTAAATTTCAGCGAAAGCGGATAATAAATATGGCTTTTATGGGCCTTAGACCTTAAATCGGAGGATCGGTCTATATGGCAGCTATATCCAAATCTGGACCTATCTGAGCCAAATTGACGAAGGATGTCGAAGGGCCTAACACAACTCACTGCCCTAAATTTCAGCGAAAACGGATAAAAAATGTGGCTTTTATGGGCCTAAGACCCTAAATCGGCGGATCGGTCTATATGGGGGCTATATCCAGATATAGTCCGATATAGCCCACCTTCGAACTTAACCTGATTATGGACAAAGAAAGAATCTGTGCAAAATTTCAGCTCAATATCTCTATTTTTGAAGGCTGTAGCGTGATTTCAACAGACAGACGGACGGACATGTCTAGATCGTCTTAGATTTTTACGCTGATCAAGAATATATATACTTTATAGGGTCGGAAATGGATATTTCGATGTGTTGCAAACGGAATGACAAAATGAATATACCCCCATCCGTCGGTGGTGGGTATAAAAACACCATAAATGAAGAGTTGGCAGCCCGAACAATTTTTCGAAATACCGAGGTAACACAAAGCACTGTCCTAAATTTTGGCGAAATCGGACAATAAATGCCTCTTTTATGGGCCCAAAACCTTAAATCGAGAGATCGGTCTATATGGCAGCTATATTCAAATCTGGACCGATCTGGGCAAAATTGAAGAAGGGCGTCGAAGAGCCTAAACCAAACTCACTGTCTCAAATTTCAGCGACATCGGACAATAAATGCGTCTTTTATGGCCCCAAAACCTAAAACCTAGATATCGATCTATATGACAGCTATATCCAAATCTGAACCGATCTGTGCGATATTGCAGAAGTATGTCAAGGGGCTTAACTTAACTCACTGACCCAAATTTTGGCGACATCGGATAATAAATGAGCATTTTATGCGCCCAAAACCATAAATCAAGAAATCGGTCTATATGGCATCTATATCCAAATATGAACCGATCTGGGCCAAATTGAAGAAATATGTCGAAGGGCCTAACACAACTCACTGTCACAAATGTCAGCAAAATCAGACAATAAATGTGGCTTTTATGGGCCTAACAGCCCGAACAATTTTTCGAAATACCGAGGTAACACAAAGCACTGTCCTAAATTTTGGCGAAATCGGACAATAAATGCCTCTTTTATGGGCCCAAAACCTTAAATCGAGAGATCGGTCTATATGGCAGTTATATTCAAATCTGGACCGATCTGGGCAAAATTGAAGAAGGGCGTCGAAGAGCCTAACCAAACTCACTGTCTCAAATTTCAGCGACATCGGACAATAAATGCGTCTTTTATGGCCCCAAAACCTAAAACCTAGATATCGATCTATATGACAGCTATATCCAAATCTGAACCGATCTGTGCGATATTGCAGAAGTATGTCAAGGGGCTTAACTTAACTCACTGACCCAAATTTTGGCGACATCGGATAATAAATGAGCATTTTATGCGCCCAAAACCATAAATCAAGAAATCGGTCTATATGGCATCTATATCCAAATCTGAACCGATCTGGGCCAAATTGAAGAAATATGTCGAAGGGCCTAACACAACTCACTGACACAAATGTCAGCAAAATCAGACAATAAATGTGGCTTTTATGGGCCTAACACCATAAATCGGAGGATCGGTCTATATAGCAGCTATATCCAAATCTGGACCGATCTGAGCCAAATTGACGAAGGGTGTCCATTGGCCTTACACAATTCACTGTCCCGAATTTCATCAAAATCGGGTAATAAATGTGGCTTTTGTGGGCCTAAGACCCTAAACCGGAGGATCGGTCTATATGGCAGCTATATCCAAATCTGAACCGATCTGGGCCAATTTAATGAAGGGTGTCTAAAGGTCTAACACAACTCACTGTCCTAAATTTCAGCGAAAGCGGATAATAAATATGGCTTTTATGGGCCTTAGACCTTAAATCGGAGGATCGGTCTATATGGCAGCTATATCCAAATCTTGGACCTATCTGAGCCAAATTGACGAAGGATGTCGAAGGGCCTAACACAACTCACTGCCCTAAATTTCAGCGAAAACGGATAAAAAATGTGGCTTTTATGGGCCTAAGACCCTAAATCGGCGGATCGGTCTATATGGGGGCTATATCCAGATATAGTCCGATATAGCCCACCTTCGAACTTAACCTGATTATGGACAAAGAAAGAATCTGTGCAAAATTTCAGCTCAATATCTCTATTTTTAAAGGCTGTAGCGTGATTTCAACAGACAGACGGACGGACATGTCTAGATCGTCTTTGATTTTTACGCTGATCAAGAATATATATACTTTATAGGGTCGGAAATGGATATTTCGATGTGTTGCAAACGGAATGACAAAATGAATATACCCCCATCCGTCGGTGGTGGGTATAAAAACACCATAAATGAAGAGTTGGCAGCCCGAACAATTTTTCGAAATACCGAGGTGACCAACTTTGAAATGATCTCGTTAACACCTCAGCCCGTTCTCAAGCGGCATATTTTTTAATATTTTTTTCGATTTTCTCACACTGTGCGATGTGGACCATACTCGGCACGAATGTCGCGGGTCGTAGTAAATATAACTCAATATTTTTAACTTCAATTAAAAGGCGCCTGTATATGTCGGAACGCAATTGAGCCAGAACTACTCTGGTATGCGGGAGAGGTTAATTTCTTCAGATGCAATGGGTGGCGATCTTTCTCCAAGGACCACATTCACTCTGCAGCTGCTCACTGCATATGCTACCTCGCCCGCATGAATGTTGTCCAGACCCGCTTGATAAATTGCTTGATCTAGAGGTTATCTCTTGTAGCTCTGAACCTCTCGCTCTAGATCAGATCTTCACAAAATGATGTTTCGGATAGTTCCTGCGATAGCAGCCCGTAAGATATTGCTTAGACACCAAGTAATGTTCTGGCGCCACGGATGACATGCATAACTTCGTCCACGGTTAATTGTGATAGCTGTCCATCGGCTCGTAGACCAGGGATACGACGAATGGCCCTTCTCCTAGCCTTGTCACTCTGAGGATGCTCAATAAATTGACTGTTGAACAACCTGGCGCATCTCTTCGGGTCAGTCACAGTTACGTCGCCAAAACTGACTGATGTCCTGTCCACCCCTCTTCCGGAGTTCGAGAGTGACTTAACAGTAGACCACATTATGCTTGAACCGGTACCTAAGTTAAATTGCTTCAAGTGTTCCAGCCACACATTCCGCTTATGTTCTTCGGCTACCCTGTTTATTTCCAGATTATGATTATGTTGGGACTATTTGTGCAACATTTGAAGCGGCTAGCTTTATTTCTTCAAAAGTTTGCGTGCTATCCACAGACAGACAGACGAACATGGCTAAATCGATTTAGGATGTCAAAACAAACAGATCAAAATTTCGATGTGTTACAAACGGAATCAATTATGGTCCCCTCTTCCAGAGATATTTTTCCTGTAAAAGAGAAATGGTTGAAAGTAAACGTTGTCCAGATCAATACCATCAAACTCCGACCACAAAAAATTATATATCATCTCCCGATAGCGCAATCCATTCACCTTAACTGTTCATCCAAACTGATTTTTGAAAGTGTAAGGTCAGTGATCTGTAATGACCATCAATAAGCTAATACCGAAATATTCCTTTAGGAATATCCTTTCTATGGTTGTTGAAGGAGATTTAGATAAGGATGACGGGAGCCATCAGTAAGCTAGCTAATCAGTCTTGTAAGGGGGTTCGTATGCTTTCTAATAACTCCTCATATCAGCCTAACAATAAAAATTATAAAGACTCTTTTATAAATTTAACAAAATTGAAAAAAATTACAATGGACCAAGGGTACTAGGAACATTTAAAACAAACAAGCCCCTAAGCAATATCCTAGTAACATTCGAATTAAGGAGCAAAATAAATCGGATGGCTATATGGACAGACACAAAATAGAATGCAAATCGTGCCCCTAAGATGACATTGTAGCACTCGCTCTTATCCCTACCCTAGTTTTGTTTTAGACGTGAGCTTCTTGACTCTAAGACCCCAAACACACACTTCTTAAGCTAAACTACAACCACATCATCATCGTAGAAAACCACAAGAAAATTCTCTAACCGATCATTATTTCAATCCTAGTATTCATTTATTCAAAATAAGCCATAATTAAAATAAAAAGATCTTAAATTTCTTAAGTTACTTTTACTGTTTTTTTTTTATTAACCTACATTATTATTAGATTCTATTTTTTTTTCGAGTGTATACTTAGTTTGGTAAGGCAAAACAAAATTAAAGGAACTGATATGTATCTGTTCTTGACTCTAAAGAGCAAAAGCAAATTAACAACAACAAAAATAATAATAAACAAGTAAAAGCGTGCTAAGTTCGGCCGGGCCGAATCTTATATACCCTCCACCATGGAGCGCATTTGTCGAGTTCTTTTCCCCACATCTCTTCTTAGGCAAAAAGTGATATAAGAAAAGATTTGCTCTGCTATTAGAGCGATATAAAGATATGATCCGGTTTAGACCACAATTAAATTATATGTTGGAGACCTGTGTAGAATGTCAGCCAATTCGAGTAAGAATTGCGCCCTTTGGGGGCTCAAGAAGTAAAATAGAGAGATCGATTTATATGGGAGGCAAAACGGATAATAATTGCGACTTCTAGAGGCTCAAGAAGTCAAGATCCCAGATCGGTTTATATTGTTAAAAAACTTAATGCAAAATTTCAGCCAAATCAGATAGGAATTGCGCCCTCTAGAAGCTCAAGAAGTCAAGTCCCCAGATCTGTTCATATGACAGCTATATCAGTTTACGAACCGATTTGAACCATACTTGGCACACTTGTTGGATATCATAAAAAAACATGTCGTGCAAAATTTCATTCCAATCGGATAAGAATTGCGCACTCTAGAGGCTCAAGAAGTCAAGACCCATGATCGGTTGATATGGCAGCTATATCAGGTTATGAACCGATTTGAACCTTATTTGGCACAGTTGTTGGATATCATAACAAAACACGTCGTGCAAAAATTCTTTCAAATCGGATAAGAATTGCGCCCTCTAGAGGCTGAAAAAGTCAAGACCCAAGATCGGTTTATATGACAGCTATATCAGGTTATAGACCGATTTGAACCATACTTGGCACAGTTGTTGGATATCATAATAAAACACGTCGGGCAAAATTTCATTCCAATCGGATAAGAATTGCGCACTCTAGAGGCTCAAGAAGTCAAGACCCAAGATCGGTTTATATGGCAGGTATATCGGGTTATGGACCGATATGAACAATACTTGGCACAGTTGTTGGATGTAATAACAAAACACGTCGTGCAAAATTTCATTCCAATCGGATAAGAATTGCGCTCTCTAGAGGCTCAAGAAATCAAGACCGAAGATCGGTTTATATGGCAGCTATATCAGGTTATGAACCGATTTAAGCAATATTTGGCACAGTTGTTGGATATCATAACAAAATACTACGTGCCAAAATTCATTCAAATTGGATAAGAATTGCGCCCTATAGAGGCTCAAGAAATCAAGACCCAAGATCGGTTTATATGACAGCTATATCAGGTTATGAACCGATTTGAACCATACTCGGCACATTTGTTGGATATCATAGCAAAACATGTCGTGCAAAATTTCATTCCAATCGGATGAGAATTGCGCTCTCTAGAGGCTCAAGAAATCAAGACCGAAGATCGGTTTATATGGCAGCTATATCAGGTTATGAACCGATTTGAACCATACTCGGCACATTTGTTGGATATCATAACGAAACACGTCGTGCAAAATTTCATTTCAATCGGATGAGAATTGCGCTCTCTAGAGGCTCAAGAAATCAAGACCCAAGATCGTTTTATAAGGCAGCTATATCAGGTTATGAACCGATTTGAACCATACTCGGCACATTTGTTGGATATCATAACGAAACACGTCGTGCAAAATTTCATCCTAATCGGATGAGAATTGCGCACTGTAGAGGCCGAAGAAATAAAGACCCAAGATCGGTTTATATGGCCGCTATATCAAAACATGGACGGATATAGCCCAATTACAATACCAACCGACCTACTTTAATAAGAAGTATTTGTGCAAAATTTCAAGCGGTTAGCTTTACTACTTCGGAAGTTATCGTGCTTTCGACAGACAGACGGACGGACATGGCTAGATCGACATAAAATGTCGCGACGATCAAGAATATATATACTTTATGGGGTCTCAGACGAATATTTCGAGTAGTTACAAACAGAATGACGAAATTAGTATACCCCCCAGCCTATGGTGGAGGGTATAAAAAAATTCAGTAACAAACCTCTAGATATAAAGGGTGATTTTTTTGAGGTTAGGATTTTCATGCATTAGTATTTGACAGATCACGTGGGATTTCAGACATGGTGTCAAAGAGAAAGATGCTCAGTATGCTTTGACATTTCATCATGAATAGACTTACTAACGAGCAACGCTTGCAAATCATTGAATTTTATTACCAAAATCAGTGTTCGGTTCGAAATGTGTTCATTCACCGTAACGTTGCGTCCAACAGCATCTTTGAAAAAATACGGTCCAATGATTCCACCAGCGTACAAACCACACCAAACAGTGCATTTTTCGGGATGCATGGGCAGTTCTTGAACGGCTTCTGGTTGCTCTTCACTCCAAATGCGGCAATTTTGCTTATTTACGTAGCCATTCAACCAGAAATGAGCCTCATCGCTGAACAAAATTTGTCAAAATTTGAACACATTTCGAACCGAACACTGATTTTGGTAATAAAATTCAATGATTTGCAAGCGTTGCTCGTTAGTAAGTCTATTCATGATGAAATGTCAAAGCATACTGAGCATCTTTCTCTTTGACACCATGTCTGAAATCCCACGTGATCTGTCAAATACTAATGCATGAAAATCCTAACCTCAAAAAAATCACCCTTTAACTCATTCCCAAAAATTGCGTATTCCTTTACTACTTATTCCACATATTCTGTTTTCGCTGGATCAAATAACAGTATAATTTTTGTACGATGAACGTGTCGAGGCAGCTCTAAATGTACTCCTTTCTTAACAAAACAAATTCTAAGCCAATGGTTGACACGATAAACCGTTGTGGGCTTCTTTCGGTTGTTGTTTTTGTACCCTCCACCATAAGATGGGGGGTATACTAATTTCGTCATTCTGTTTGTAACTACTCGAAATATTCGTCTGAGACCCCATAAAGTATATAAATTCTTGATCGTCGCGCCATTTAATGTGGATCTAGCCATGTCCGTCCGTCTGTCCGTCCGTCCGTTCGTCCGTCCGTCTATCGAAAGCACTCTAACTTCCGAAGGAGTAAAGCTAGCCGCTTGAAATTTTGCACAAATACTTCTTATTAGTGTCGGTCGGTTGGTATTGTAAATGGGCTATATCGGTCCATGTTTTGATATAGCTGCCATATAAACCGATCTTGGGTCTTGACTTCTTGAGCCTCTGAAGTGCGCAATTCTTATCCGTTTGGGATGAAATTTTGCACGACGTGTCCGATTCCGATTTGGCTGAAATTTTGCATGACGTATTTTATTCTTACTTTCAACAACTGTATCAAATAAGGTTCAAATCGGTTCTAACCTTATATACCTGCCATATAAACCGATCTGGGATCTTGACTTCTTGAGCCTCTAGAGGTCACAATTATTATCCGATTTGCCTGAAATTTTGTACGACGGATCCTCTCATGACCATCTGCATATGTGTTTATTATAGTCTGAATCGGTCTATAGCCCGATACAGCTCCCATATAAATCGATCTGTCTATTTTATTCCTGAGCCCCCACAGGGCGCAATTCTTATTCGAATTGGCTGACATTTTACACAGGTCTCCAACATAAAATATAATTGTGGTCCAAACCGGACCATAACTTGATATCGCTCTAATAGCAGAGCAAATCTGTTCTTATATCCATTTTTGCCTAAGAAGAGATGCCGGGAAAAGAACTCGACAAATGCGATGCATGGTGGAGGGTATATAAGATTCGGCCCGGCCGAACTTAGCACGCTTTTATTGTTTTTTGTTTTTTTTTTTTTTTTTGAAGGTAGTGACTTTATAACTTCGTCGTGTGAACAAGAAAGAAGGATCCCAGAACATGAGTAAGGTTAGGAAGCCTTTCATCGTCGAGAAAAAAAACAGGTGTGGTTCTTCTTGCCTCCGATAACGCAGTTACTGTGCAATGTCGCATGCGATTACTAAGTAATCGACATTCCATTCCAATTGCAATGAAATTAATTCACCTGAGACGGTTAAAAACGAATCAAAAGTCCGACAAAAAAAAAATAAATTAAAAACAAGTAAAAGCGTGCTAAGTTCGGCCGGGCCGAATCTTATATACCCTCCACCATGGATCGCATTTGTCGAGTTCTCTTCCCGGCATCTCTTCTTAGGCAAAACAGGATATAAGAAAAGATTTGCTCTGCTATTAGAGCGACATCAAGATATGGTCCTGTTTGGACCACAATTAAATTATATGTTGGAGAGAATTGCGCTCTTTGTGAGCTCAAAAAGTAAAATAGAGAGATCGATTTATATGGGAGCTGTATCGGGCTATGGTCCGATTCAGATCATAATAAACACGTATGTTGATGGTCATGAGAGAATCCGTCGTACAAAATTTCAGGCAAATCGGATAATAATTGCGACCTCTAGAGGCTCAAGAAGTCAAGATCCCAGATCGGTTTATATGGCAGCTATATCAGGTTATGAACCGACTTGTACTTTATTTGCCATAGTTGTTGAAAGTAACAATAAAAAACGTCTTGCGACATTTCAGCCAAATCGGATAGGAATTGCGCCCTCTAGAAGCTCAAGAAGTCAAGTCCCCAGATCTGTTTATATGACAGCTATATCAGGTTATGAACCGATTTGAACCATATTTGGCACAGTTGTTGGATATCATAACAAAATACTACGTGCAAAATTTCATCCCAATCGGATAAGAATTGCGCACTCTAGAGGCTCAAGAAGTCAAGACCCAAGATCGGTTTATATGGCAGCTATATCAAAACATGGACCGATATGGCCCATTTACAATACCAACCGACCTACACTAATAAAAAGTATTTGTGCAAAATTTCAAGCGGCTAGCTTTACTCCTTCGGAAGTTAGCGTGCTTTCGACAGACAGACGGACGGACGGACGGACGGACGGACGGACAGACGGACGGACATGGCTAGATCGACATAAAATGTCGCGACGATCAAGAATATATATACTTTATGGGGTCTCAGACGAATATTTCGAGTAGTTACAAACAGAATGACGAAATTAGTATACCCCCCATCTTATGGTGGAGGGTATAAAAATATCGCACTTACTGATTTGAGCCGACCAAATATCAAGACACATCCTAATGTCCAGTACAGATCCCCGTCCGACCATAAACCATACCAAACAGTCACATGTTGGAGATGGGTAGACTTCTCAACAATAACTCTCAATTACGACAATTTTACTGTATTGTGGTCCTAACGGTGCTTCTCGCCGGCCAAAAATAATGCCTTAGTTTTGCGAAGTGTGACTGTAAATTTTACACCACTTTTGTAGTGAACTAGCTGGACAGGGCCCGCTCCGCTGCGCCTTTTTAATACCCACCACCGAAGGATGTTAATACCCACCACCGAAGGATGGGGGTATATTAATTTTGTCATTCCGTTTGCAACACATCGAAATATCCATTTCCGACCCTATAAAGTATATATATTCTTAATCACCGTAAAAATCTAAGACGATCTAGACATGTCCGTCCGTCTGTCTGTTGAAATCACGCTACAGTCTTTAAAAATAGAGATATTGAGCTGAAACTTTGCACAGATTCTTTTTTTGTTCATAAGCAGGCTAAGTTCGAAGATGGGCTATATCGGACTATATCTTGATATAGCCCCCATATAGACCGATCCGCCGATTTAGGGTCTTAGGCCCATAAAAACCACATTTATTATCCGATTTTGTTGAAATTTGAGGTAGTGAGTTGTGTTAGGCCCTTCGACATCCTTCGTCAATTTGGCTCAGATCAGTCTAGATTTGGATATAGCTGCCATATAGACCGATCCTCAGATTTAGGGTCGTAGGCCCATAAAAGCCATATTTATTATCCCATTTCGCTGAAATTTTGGGACAGTGAGTTGTCTTGGGCCCTTCGACTTCCATCGTTAAATTGGCTCAGATCGGTTCAGATTTGGATATAGCTGCCATATAGATCGATCCTCCGATTTATGGTGTAAGGCCCATAAAACCCACATTCATTATCCGATTTTTATGAAATTCGGGACAGTAAATTGTGTAAGGCCCATCGATATCCTTCGTTAATTTGGCTCAAATCGGTCCAGATTTGGATATAGCTGCCATATAGATCGATCCTCCGATTTATGGTGTAAGGCCCATAAAACCCACATTCATTATCCGATTTTGCTGAAATTTGGGACAGTGAGTTGTGTTAGGCCCTTTGACATATTTCTTCAATTTGGTTCAGATCGGTTCAGATTTAGATATAGCTGCCATATAGACCGATTTCTTGATTTATGGTTTTGGGCCCATAAAATGCTCATTTATTGTCTGATGTCGCAGAAATTTTGAACAGTGAGTTAAGTTAAGCCCCTTGACATACTTCTGCAATATCGCACAGAACGGTCCAGATTTGAATATAGCTGCCATGTAGACCGATATCTCGATTTAAAGTCTTGGCCCCTTAAAGGCGCATTTATAATCCAATTTACTGAAATTTGACCCAGTGACTTATGTTCGGCTTTTCGACGTCGTGTCGTATATAGTTCAGATCGGTATGAGGTATATGAGTATAAGGTATGAAATGTTCACCGAATTTTGATGAAAGGTGGTTTACATATATACCCGAGGTGGTGGGTATCCAAAGTTCGGCCCGGCCGAACTTAACTTCTTTTTACTTGTTTTTGCTTTATATGGAACAAAATTTTCCTTGGAATATTTATTTTTGACAATTAGAAATCTTTTAGCGAAATACCATGCTACAAAAATAGTATATCGCTTGACAAACAGTTTAACAATATAAGTGCCTTTATCTGAATCCCATATGATCTTTATTGGTCTACGAATTAAAGGTGTACTCCATTCTTAAAATACTTTATTTCAGCCCGATATTCTCATGATGACTAATTTAGGGGTGTTTTCGGTGGTGAGGTGGTCCCCCAGACACTTGGCCCTGAAAAAAGATCAACATCGTGCTCTTCTCTCAACTACCATTTATTTAAACCTCATATTGCCATTGGTTTTGAGAAGAGTTTACAGGATGATGGTCAGTAAAAAATTGCTGTTTGTGGGGTATTTTGGGAAAGGGGTAACCCCCCAGAAAATTGATCCCGAAAGTGGGTATCAATTTTTGCTCTACCCCTCCAATTCCTTTCATTTAAGCCCCACACTGACATGGTCTGTAAATATGCCCGATTTAGTGGCCCTGAAAATATATCAGCTACGTGCTCTATTCTTATATATGAATTGCCATTGGCCTCAAAATGTAATATCAAATTCGCTTCCTAATCTTAAATACCATTCACTTAAACCTCTTATTGAAAAAGCCAGCAAATATGTTCGGTTTGGGGTATGGGGCCTTAAAACTATGAATATGGAGCTCCACTGTCTTGAAGACCCAAATTGACTTGGTAAGCAAATACGTCCTATTCAGGGGTTCTTATGGTGGTGGGACATCCCCTAGACAGTTAGTCCCGAATATTGAAATCACATTCGTGGTCTACTGCCAAATACCCTCCATTCCATAGTTGACAAACATGTCCAGTTTGGGGGGTGTTTTGGGGGATGGGGCGGCCACTCAGTGACTTGGCTTTGAAAGTATATATCAGATTCTTGTTCTACTCTTAAATACCTCTTATTTGAGCCTCATATTGCAATGGTCAGCAAATACTTCCTTTTTGGGTGATGTTATGGGGCTGGGGTGTTATAGACACTTTTTCCGAACATTGATATCAGATTCGAGCCTTATTTCCGAAGTCGTTTCATTTGAGCCTCATATTGCGATGGTCGTAAATTTGTTTTCTTTGGGGACGTTCTCAGGGATGGGCGGTCCCCCAAATACTTGGGCCCTCATCAGGATATCAGATTCGTATTCTAGTATTCTATACTCAAATACCTTATATTTAAGTCCCATATTGCCACGGTCAGTAAATAATTCCTGTTTGAGGGTTGTTTTTTGGAAGGGTTGGACCCCCAGAAACTTTGTTCCAAATTTGGATATCAGACTCGTATTTCTCTCGCAAATACCTTTCATTTGAGTCCCATATTACCATATCAGATACTTTTTCTAATCTTAAATACCTTTAATTTGAATCCGATATTGTCGTGATTGGTGTATATATATATTTGGTAGGTTTTGGGGTGGGTGGATTCCACATTTTTGTTTGTAGATTACTATAAGAAAGTACACAAATTTTCGCTTTTATCGCACAACCCATCTCTGAGATCTGGGGTTTCTGAAAATTGTGTTAAGGGGGAGGGTCCGCCCCCTTCAATACCCTATATCGGGAGATCGGGGGGTCGGTCTAAGGACAGCTATATCCAAATAAAGTCCGATCTAAACCGCACTATCTATCAGAACTCATTATGCAAAATTTCATCGAAATCGGATGAAAAATGGTCAATTTATTGCGTGAAGACTTTAAGTCTGGAGATCGGTCTATATACCGGATATATATAACTAAAATCCGACCTTATGAGATCAGAAGGCCAGGTTTATATACAAAAAATACGAAATCATCTAAATTGTTTGGCAAATGTTTTTAATACCCAAGATATCTGTAGAATTATAAATACCCAACTATTGGGTATAAATGGGTAAAGACCCGAGTTTGTACCTAATTTACCGGGTAAATACCTTTTGGGTGAAGGTATCAGAAATAGCCTTTAACAAAAGCCTCTACCGTATACTTTTAGGACCGAAAAATTATTTACTTTCGAAAACTTTCGCGTCATTCCTACTTTCTATACAATTAAAAGAAATAAATTTCTTGTGTGTATATATATATATATATATATATATATATATATATATATATAATATTTAATCTAAAAACGATATTGGATAAAAGTTTGTCTTAGAACAAATGTTGACTATTTTAGATTTTAAATTTTCCGTTTTTATATCCTCCGCTATAGGATGGGGGTAAAGTAAATTCGTCATTCTGTTCGTAGCTCCTCGAAATATTCGTCTAAGTCCCGATAAAGTATACATAGTTTTGATCGCCACGGCATTTTAAACCGATCTAACCATGTCCGTCTATCCGTCCGCAAGCTAACTTTCGAAGGTGTAAAGCTAGCCACTTGAAATTTTGCACAAATACTTCTTATTAGTGTAGGTCAGTTGGGATTCTAAATGGGTCTAATAGGTCCATGTTTTGATATACCTGCCATATAAACCGTTCTTGTATCTTGACTTCATGAGCTACTAGAGGGCGCAATTCGTATCCGATTTGGCTGAAATTTTGCATGAGGTATTTTAAATCGGTCCATAACCTGATTTAGGTGACATATAAAACAATCTGAGATCTTGACTTCCTGAGCCTCTAGAGGACGCAGTTATTATCCGATTTTGATGAAATTTTGTACAACGGCTTCTCCCATGACCTTCAATATATGTGGTCTGAATCGGTCTATAGCCTGATACAGCTACCATATAAACCAACCTCCCTATTTTGCTTCTTGACCTCATAATAGCGCAATCCTTGTTGGAATTGGCTGAAATTTTACAAAATGACTAGTACGGTCTCCAACATTCAGTTCGATTTTGATCCGAATTGGACGATAACTTTATACAGCTCCAATAGCATAGCAATTATTTTCTTTTATCCTTTATTGGCTTAAAATGGGATACCGGGAGAAGAACTCGACAAATGCGATCCATTGTGAAGGGGATATAAGATTCGGCCCGGCCGAATTTAGAACACTTTTACTTTAAATGTTTTCCATGTTTCCATGTTTTGATATAGCTGCCAATCAATTCGATTTTGGGACCTGAATTTTTTAGCTTCTGGAGGGCTAATTTCTTATCTGATCTCTCTGAAATTTTTAATGTAATATTTTGTTATGACTTCCAACAATTGTCCTAAGTACGGTTTAAATTGGTTTATAACCTGATATAACTGCCATATAAATCGATCTCCTGATTAAATTTGAGCTTCTCGAGTGCACAATTCTTATCCGATTTGGCTGAAATTTTGCACATATCATTTGGTGTGACTTCCTAAAACTGTGCCAAGAATGATTTAAATCAGTCCATAACCTGATATATTGTAGATGCCATATTAATCTATCTTCCGATTAGATTTCGCGAGTCTCTGGAGCGCCCAATTGTTTTTTATTCGTTTGTTTTAATTCAAAATGTGGATTTGTATAGCAAAGAAACAACAGTTTTAATAAATTCGTTCTACACCTTGTCCAACTTAGAAATCTCTAGTACTATATATTTATTTTAACTTTTGTTAAGCTTTTGTATTTTAAGGATCCATTAAGAACAAGTAAAAAGGCATTAAGTTTGGCCTGGCCGAACTTGGATACCCACAACCTCAGGTATATATGCAAACCACCTTTCGTCATAATCCGGCGAAAAATGCATAGTCTATGCACATATATCAGCTTTATCGAAAAAGGCCCGGATTTGGACCAAATTCATCACGGATATTGAGTGGTCTAATAAATACAAGTCACTGTTTAATTTTGTAACAAAAAATACTGGTCTTTTTTGCAGCTATATCCAAACAAACACAGATCCAAAACATATAGGTCAAAGATGACGAAAAGCCTAATGTAAATCACTGTGTCAAATTTCAACGAAATCGGATAATTAATGCGTATTTTATGGGCCCAAGACCTTAAATCGAGAGATCGGTCTATATGGTAGCTATATCCAAATCTGGACCGATCTGGGCCAAATTAAAAAAGTAAAAGCATGCCACCACGATGGATTGTTAAAAATGTATACAAAATAAACTAAGTTATATGCATAAAATTATTCTGCATACCAAACTTCTGTTAAACCAGCAAAGTCAAAGCTTCTAAGAACCGAACAAGGATACTCGAGATACCAGTTTACATGGGATCATATCAGGTTACAGACCGATTTGACTGTATTTGGCACAGTTATTGGTCTTAAAAGAACAACGCATGTAAAATTTCAGCCAAATCAGAAAAAAATTGCGGCTTCAAGGGGCTCAAGAAGTTAAATCGGGAGATCGGTTTATATGGGAGCTATATCTAAATCATAACCGATATGGCCCAGTTGCAGTCTCCATTGACCTACGTCAATATTAAGTATCTGTACAAAATTTCAAGCGGCTAGCTTTACGAACAGTCATGGCTACATGGACGCAGAACGTCAAAACGATCAAGAATATATCTACTTTATGGAGTGTTAGATCAGTATTTAAAGGTGTCACAAATGAAATGACTAGATTAGTATACCCCCATCCTATGGTGGTGGGATGTCGAAGAGCTTAACACAACTCACTGTCCTAAATTTCATCAAAATCGGACGATTAATTCGCCATTTATGGGCTCAAGACTAAATCGGCAGATCGGTATATATCTTAGCTATATTCAAATCTGAATCCATCTGAACCAAATTCAAGAAAATGTCGAAGACCAAGAAATATTATGAAAAGTTCAATTAATTCTCAATAGTCCCCTCTTGTAATTTTTATACCCTCCACCATAAGATGGGGGGTATACTAATTTCGTCATTCTGTTTGTAACTACTCGAAATATTCGTCTGAGACCCCATAAAGTATATATATTCTTGATCGTCGCGACATTTTATGTCGATCTAGCCATGTCCGTCCGTCCGTCCGTCCGTCTGTCTGTCGAAAGCACGCCAACTTCCGAAGGAGTAAAGCTAGCCTCTTGAAATTTTGCACAAATACTTCTTATTAGTGTAGGTCGGTTGGTATTGTAAATGGGCCTTATCGGTCCATGTTTTGATATAGCTGCCATATAAACCGATCTTGGGTCTTGACTTCTTGAGCCTCTAGAGAGCGCAATTCTTATCCGATTGGGATGAAATTTTGCACGACGTGTTTTGTTATGATATCCAACAACTGTGCCAAGTATAGTTCAAATCGGTCAATAACCTGATATAGCTGCCATATAAACCGATCTTGGGTCTTGACTTCTTGAGCCTCTAGCGTGCGCAATTCTTATCCGATCAGAATGAATTTTTGCACGACGTGTTTTGTTATGATATCCAACAACTGTGCTAAGTATGGTTCAAATCGGTCCATAACCTGATATAGCTGCCATATAAACCGATCTTGGGTCTTGACTTCTTGAGCCTCTAGAGTGCGCAATTCTTATCCGATTTGAATGAATTTTTGCACGAAGTATTTCGTTATGCTATCCAACAACTGTGCCAAGTATGGTTGAAATCGGTCCATAACCTGATATTGCTGTCATATAAACAGATCTGGGGATTTGACTTCTTGAGCTTCTAGAGGGCGCAATTCCTATCCGATTTGGCTAAAATTTTGCATGACGTATTTTATTTTTACTTTCAACAACTGAGTCAAATAAGGTTCAAATCGGTTCATATCCTGATATAGCTACCATATAAACCGATCTGGGATCTTGACTTCTTGACCCCTAGAGGTCGCAATTATTATCCGATATGCCTGAAATTTTGTACGATGGATCCCCTCATGACCATCAACAAACGTGTTTATTATGGTCTGAATCGGTCTATAGCCCGATACAGATCCCATGTAAATCGTTCTCTCTATTTTACTTCGTGAGCCCCAATGGGCGCAATTCTTATACCAATTGGCTGAAATTTTACACAGGTCTCCAACATATAATTTAATTGTGGTCCGAACCGGACCATATCTTGATATCGTTTTAATAGCAGAGCAACTCTTTTCCTATATCCTTTTTTGCCTAAGAAGAGATGCCGGGAAAAGAACTCGACAAATGCGATCCATGGTGGAGGGTATATAAGATTCGGCCCGGCCGAACTTAGCACGCTTTTACTTGTTTTGAATAATTGAAGTCGTTAAAATTCTATCAGTCTCTCAATATCTGCATCACTGACAATGGATAAAGTTATTGCGGAGCTCTGTATTATTCAGGATCAATTTCTTTCCAACATTCTTTAAATTTTTGAATACTCGAACTGCTGTACATGTGACCTTTACCCTAAATATTCCTTTTAAACCCAATTCAAAAACGGGTTGACGGCATGTAAAAATAATAAGACGCTGTTAAGTTTCTGTTTAAGAATGACGCAGGCGCAATTAATATGCCATGTATTGAATGCAGTTGCAACGCAACTGAGAATTTGCACCTTGTCATCAAGATTTCCATCACCAATCCCTTTACAAATCGCTTGGACTTGTTCACGACCAGAAAAGTCGTCCAATTTCGACACGGCATAGCTTGTTCCGTTTTTTTTTTTTATAAAAAAAAAAACTATAGGAAGCCGTTCTTCTTTAAATTTGTCTCCATCTAATGCCGGCAAGAGTTTGTCATCCTAGTTTATAGGTACAAAGTCTGACACCTTAATTTGGAAAAATTCTTTTAAGGATCTTGCACACTCCCTTCGAATACGACTCCGAATTTACTGAATATTTGATTTGCTTATCAATAATCATTGACGTTGTATCCATGCACCACGATTGTTGCTTCAGTAGTAACCAGTAAAAGCGTGCTAACTTCGGCCGGGCCGAATCTTATATTAGTTTCACCATGAATCGAATTTTTCAAGTTCTTTGAATGACTTTTTCAAATATATTTGAGTTACATCAAATTATTGATATGGACCGCACTTGTCATGGCTGTTAGAAGTCATAGAAAAATACCACCTCCAGAATTCCAGGCAAATCGAGCAATAATTGCGTGCTCCAGAGGCCCCGAAAATCAACTTGAGAGATAGGTTTATATGGCAGATTTAGACCATACTAAGCACAGTAGTTGGAAGTCTACCAAAACAATATGTACAAAATTTCAGCCCAATCGGATAAAAATTGCGCCCTGTAGAACTCTAATCGGGAAGATCAGTTTATGTGGCAGCTATATCAGGTAATGAACCGATATGAGCCATACATAGCACAATTGTTGAAAGTCATACCAAAACGTCGCCGGTTACTTCGACCAAAATTTTGATACCATATTCGTTTTCGTGCCCTTCAGACCACTTTCGGATATGGGTGGAGTTTTTCTTGTTAAGAGGAGGGTCCGCCTCCACCCGATATCTAAAAATTATATAGCCTACGTTTCCTTCCAGACAAACGTACACAATCTATGAACATGAACGTCCAATATGTCTGTTTGGGGAAGTTTTGGGGTTGGGCGGTTCTTAGACTAAAATTCTAATACCTTATTCGTATTCTACTCTCCAATACCTTTCATTTGTCCAGATCGATACACTTTTATTTTTGGGCAGTAGTTTTGGGGTAAGGGGGAGGGTCGGCCCCCTCCCGATATCAAAATATTATATAGCCTATGTTTCCTTCCAGACCAACCTACACAATCTGTGAAAATTTCGAGGTAATCGGTTCAGCCGTTTTTGAGTCTATACGGACCAAACAAACAAACCGGCAAACAAACATACAATCAAACAAATAAACTCAAATTGAATTGTATATATAAGAAGATGGGGTCTTAGAGGAATATTTCGAGGTGTTACAAACGGAGTGACAAAATTAGTATACCCCCATCCTATGGTGGAGGATAGAAAAGCTAAATTTCTTACTAAATATATCATGCTGATACCAATTTTGGAGTGATAACATATCTCTACCTAGACATTAACTCTTTGAGAAGTTGAAAAATCTTCTTCTAATTTCATGATATAAGATTCAGAAGATATAGATAAAAGAGGGAGAAGATATTTAATAAAACAATCGTATCAAAAATGGATCTACTACATCCTAATGAGTGTAAATCGGCCGATATAAAAGAGCTTTGCAAAAGGTCTTTGTGTTTGTTGCTATTAGCATCGTTGGATAAGTTGGGTTTGAATAAGGGAAATAAGATTTGATTTGTTTCTATTGCGCTTATGAATCAAGTCGTCTTAAAGAGCTCTGTTCAAATTCAGATGTGTGCTTTACAGCTTACTCTAGTTGGAATGGTCGTAAAGCACCATGATCCATTTGACATCTCCTGCTGATGATATTTCTTGGTCGAAAATGAAATCGCGCAATACAGGAAACCAGTCAATTGCTTCTAGCAACAACACACCTTTTGCTTAGTTTTAAATGTGTTAGTTATTCTATTCTTTGAATAGAAAGCAATAAACAATGGTGTAAAGCAGGACAATATCCTGCAATGGAATTCCATTAAGATTTTAAGACCAAAACAAGCAAAAGCGTGCTAAGTTCGGCCGGGCCGAATCTTATATACCCTCCACCATGGATCGCATTTGTCGAGTTCTTTTCCCGGCATCTCTTTTTAGGCAAAACAAGTAAAAGCGTGCTAAGTTCGGCCGGGCCGAATCTTATATACCCTCCACCATGGATCGCATTTTTCGAGTTCTTTTCCCGGCATCTCTTCTTAGGCAAAAAAGGATATAAGAAAAGAGTTGCTCTGCTATTAAAACGATATCAAGATATGGTCCGGTTCGGACCACAATTAAATTATATGTTAGAGACCTGTGTAAAATTTCAGCCAATTCGTATAAGAATTGCGCCCATTGGGGCTCACGAAGTAAAATAGAGAGAACGATTTATATGGGATCTGTATCGGGCTATAGACCGATTCAGACCATAATAAACACGTTTGTTGATGGTCATGAGAGGACCCGTCGTACAAAATTTCAGGCATATCGGATAATAATTGCGACCTCTAGGGGTCAAGAAGTCAAGATCCCAGATCGGTTTATATGGCAGCTATATCAGGTTATGAACCGATTTGAACCTTATTTGACACAGTTGTTGAAAGTAAAAATAAAATACGTGGTGCAAAATTTCAGCCAAATCGGACATGAATTGCGCTCCTAAAAGCTCAAGAAGTCAAATCGCCAGATCTGTTTATATGACAGCTATATCAGGTTATAAACCGATTTCAACCACACTTGGCACAGTTGTTGGATATCATAACGAAATACTTCGTGCAAAAATTCATTCAAATCGGATAAGAATTGTGCCCTCTAGAGGCTCAAGAAGTCAAGACCAAAGATCGGTTTATATGGCAGCTATATCAGGTTATGGACCGATTTAAACCATACTTGGCACAGTTGTTGGATATCATAACAAAACACGTCGTGCAAACACGAGGCTCAAGAAGTCAAGACCCAAGATCGGTTTATATGGCAGCTATATCAGGTTATGGACCGATTTGAACCATACTTGGCACAGTTGTTGGATATAATAACAAAACACGTCGTGCAAAATTTCATTCTGATCGGATAAGAATTGCGCACGCTAGAGGCTCAAGAAGTCAAGACCCAAGATCGGTTTATATGACAGCTATATCAGGTTATGGACCGATTTGAACTATACTTGGCGCAGTTGTTGGATATCATAACAAAACACGTCGTGCAAAATTTCATTCCAATCGGATAAGAATTGCGCACTCTAGAGGCTCAAGAAGTCAAGACCCCAGATCGGTTTATATGGCAGCTATATCAGGTTATGAACCGATTTCAACCATACTCAGCACAGTTGTTGGACATCATAACAAAACACGTCGTGCAAAATTTCATTCTAATCGGATAAGAATTGCGCACTCTAGAGGCTCAAGAAGTCAAGACCCAAGATCGGTTTATATGGCAGCTATATCAGGTTATAAACCGATTTGAACCATACTTTGCACAGATGTTGTATATCATAACAAAACACGTCGTGCAAAATTTCATCCCAATCGGACAAGAATTGCTCACTCTAGAGGCTCAAGAAGTCAAGACCCAAGACCGGTTTATATGGCAGCTATATCAAAACATGGACCGATATGGCCCATTTACAATACCAACAGATCTACACTAATTAGTATTTGTGAAAAATTTCAAGCGACTAGCTTTACTCCTTCGGAAGTTAGCGTGCTTTCGACAGACAGGCGGACGGACGGACAGACGGTCGGACATGGCTAGATCGACATAAAATTTCAAGACGATCAAGAATATATATACTTTATGGGGTCTCAGACGAATATTTCGAGTAGTTACTATCAGAATGACGAAATTAGTATACCCCCCATCTTATGGTGTAGGGTATAAAAACACATCGGGCAAAATTTCATTCCAATCGGATAAGAATTACGCACTCTAGAGGCTCAAGAAGTCAAGACCCCAGATCGGTTTATATGGCAGCTATATCAGGTTATGGACCGATTTGAACTATACTTGGCACAGTTGTAGGACATCATAACAAAACACGTCGTGCAAAATTTCATTCTAATCGGATAAGAATTGCGCACTCTAGAGGCTCAAGAAGTCAAGACCCAAGATCGGTTTATATGGCAGCTATATCAAAACATGGACCGGTATGGCCCATTTACAATACCAACCGACCTACACTAATAAGAAGTATTTGTGCAAAATTTCAAGCGGCTAGCTTTACTCCTTCGGAAGTTAGCGTGCTTTCGACAGACAGACGGACGGACATTGCTAGATCGACATAAAATGTCGCGACGATCAAGAATATATATACTTTATGGGGTCTCAGACGAATATTTCGAGTAGTTACAAACAGAATGACGAAATTAGTATACCCCCCATCTTATGGCGTAGGGTATAAAAACACGTCGGGCAAAATTTCGTTCCAATCGGATAAGAATTGCGCACTCTAGAGGCTCAAGAAGTCAAGACCCCAGATCGGTTTATATGGCAGCTATATCAGGTTATGGACCGATTTGAACTATACTTGGCACAGTTGTTGGACATCATAACAAAACACGTCGTGCAAAATTTCATTCTAATCGGATAAGAATTGCGCACTCTAGAGGCTCAAGAAGTCAAAACCCAAGATCGGTTTATATGGCAGCTATATCAGGTTATAAACCGATTTGAACCATACTTGGCACAGTTGTTGGATATCATAACAAAACACGTCGTGCAAAATTTCATCCCAATCGGATAAGAATTGCTCACTCTAGAGGCTCAAGAAGTCAAGACCCAAGATTGGTTTATATGGCAGCTATATCAAAACATGGACCGATATGGCCCATTTACAATACCAACCGACCTACACTAATTAGAAGTATTTGTGCAAAATTTCAAGCGACTAGCTTTACTCCTTCGGAAGTTAGCGTGCTTTCGACAGACAGACGGACGGACGGACATGGCTAGATCGACATAAAATTTCACGACGATCAAGAATATATATACTTTATGGGGCCTCAGACGAATATTTCGAGTAGTTACAATCAGAATGACGAAATTAGTATACCCCCCATTCTATGGTGGAGGGTATTAAAAGGAAGCGCAAACAGGCAATTTAAAATGGATGTTGACACATACTGCAGCAAATATTAAAATTAATGAAAATAGAATTACAAAAGCCTTCGTAAGTTATAAAATACGAAGCTAATCTCGGCCAAATTGTCAACAAATAAAGACAAAAACTCGTATATCCCCGAAATCAGGGGAGATAGTATATATATAGGGGATTTTTTGTATCGATTTTCGAGCACTATCCAAAACTTTTGGAAATCGGACCACAAATGAAGATTTAGCAGCCCGAACATACCAACTGTGACAAATAAATATTATATTTAATTCATTTTTAGTACATCTGAGATATGTTTCAGATCATGCAGCCCGGTAGCTAATACGAAGGATCGCTTTCTTCCCACCCAACACTTATCGTTGTTGTTCAATTGGCTAATTATTGTTCAATCTACTAATCCACCGAAAAAATGGTCGTCTTTGAAAGCATACTGTTTTGCAAGGACAGATTATGATAAATTTAACTCCTTGCTGTATTCTATTGATTAAGATCACCTTTTATGTACTAATGATCTTGGTGACTTAGTATCGAAATTTTACTTTGTTCTACAAGAATGCTTTGTTAAGTTAATACCTCGAATAGTCGTTGCTGATACTTCCGGACCGCCTTGGAATACGAGAAATCTATCGAACTTAAAGAGAAATTTATCGAACTTAAAGGTTATTCTAAAAATAGACTATATAAAAAAGTTAAAAAATCGGGATCTATTTGGGACTTTTCGAATCATTCCTTAGAAAGTTAGAAATATAACATGGAGAACAAGTTGGCACATAAGAAATATCTGAATTTAAATCTAATCCAAAGTCTTTCTATAATATGTCAATTCCAATCGTCGCTTTTGTGGTTTACCAAATTATGTTAAATATGGATCTGTGTCCGCTGTATTTCTAATGTTTTGCAATCACTTATTCTGATAAACCTTATAACCATGATAATAAATATCCTGTTGACATCAGTGATACATATTTTGTAGATGCTACTTTCATTGAAGAAAGTACTGCTTTGAAGAATTTAAGAATAATTAAGTCAAAATTTACTGCAGTTCCCGACAGCATGCATATTGAGACATTGTGCCGAGCAGCATTCATATCCTTAATCGCTAATGTCAATAGTTCATTAAAGTCTGGATATATCTATCACAAATGAGAAAGGACACATGTATCATACCTTTGTTTAAATGTGGTAGTCGAAACGATGCCCGCAATGACAGAGATATTTCCGAGCTTAGTGCTATTCCTAAGCAAATGGAAAAATATTAACCGAATCTATTTCTCATCAAGTTTCTCCATAACTTTCTTCTTGCCAACATGGTTTCAGAAATCACTATCGACTATTACGAATGTTTTGGAATTTGGTCAATGATGCTTTCAAGGGTCGTAAACAGACTAATGTGATCTACACTGACTTCAGTAATGCTTTTGATGAAGTTAATCACACACTCTTGCTGGTGAAACTGAATTTGTGTGGTTTCAGCAATTTGTTGCTAAAGTGGTTTAGCTCGTACTTAACTGTTGCTACACAAGATGTCAAGTTTGGTAATGCTATTTCTAAACCGATTGTTGCTTTCTCGGGGGTTCCCTAAGACAGCCATCTATGCCCAATCTTATCCTGTATCTTTATTGATGATTTGCTCACTACTATAAGTTATTCTAACGTATTATTGTTTGCTGTGGTCCGGACGAACAATGCTATCTCCAGTCTGGATCCTTTTACGATTGGTTCGATATAAACCTGATGGAAATGAATATATCTAAATGTAAAGTTATGCGTTTTGTGATGGGTTCCTTCCCTATGCCTTTTTCGGATTATAAGTAGGTAATTGAACTCTGCAATAATAGCATGATAAAAACAATCAACTTTGGTCTCCGGAATTTATTCTGTACTCAACCATTGCATCTCCCCCCCCCCCCCCCACCCCCCCCCTCTTTGCCACCCACTTTATTTCAATAGTTGAGGAAGAGAGTCCGATGATTCGATCTGTTTTATGTTCTTGTTTTTGTTTGTTAGTCTCTTGTGTATGCTTTGATGAATGGGGAGTGGGAGTAGTCTAATGCGAATGATAGGCTGATATTTAAGACAAGATTCATTTCTATAACATTCCTCTTGTTTTTTTTTTTCTTTTCACTTCTCTTTCTTCTTGCGTTTTTATTAAAGACTATTAATGACAATTAAAGAAGAGTTTCTGTTAAGGGAACGAGACTGGTGATGAAACTCAAGGCTTAATCATACAATTATTTATCAAGGTGGTTTTGAGTTAAAAGGTTGTGTGACGGACATACGTAAATTGTTTGCTAATAGACAAAAGGAGGGAGAAGTTTACTCCGAGTAACGGTCTAGATCGGTGTCTAGTCACATTTATTTCAAATCAAGGCGGAATAATATTTGCGATTGAGCAATTTTTCTATTGAGGTCTACCCAAGTGGGTTTTATGAATTCTTGGATTTTTGTGAGATTTTTTTTATTTGTCCAGCTAGTACACTGAGAAAGGTATTTAATGCGAATTAAAATCTGTTTGTGGTTGTGATAATGACTATTTTAATTTCTCATGTAGATTTGAGGCATGATGGGCTTTTGATTGACCCCCTTTGTAATTTCATGCCATCAACTCTAAATACTCCCGGTAAAATTGATATCAACCACCTTGACATTTTTGGGATTTAGATGTGCTACAAACTTTGTGCCGAAAAACAAAGTTGAAAGCGAAGCAATTGATCGTTTACATTTTTGTCTTGTACACGTTTGGGTTATTCCACCCCACTTACTCAACTTTCATCCATATTTTTATACCCTCCACCATAAGATGGGGGGTATACTAATTTCGTCATTCTGTTTGTAACTACTCGAAATATTCGTCTGAGACCCCATAAAGTATATATATTCTTGATCGTCGTGACATTTTATGTCGATCTAGCCATGTCCGTCCGTCTGTCCGTCCGTCCGTCCGTCCGTCTGTCTGTCGAAAGCACGCTAACTTCCGAAGGAGTAAAGCTAGCCGCTTGAAATTTTGCACAAATACTTCTTATTAGTGTAGGTCGGTTGGTATTGTAAATGGGCCATATCGGTCCATGTTTTGATATAGCTGCCATATAAACCAATCTTGGGTCTTGACTTCTTGAGCCTCTAGAGTGCGCAATTCTTATCCGATTGGAATGAAATTTTGCACGACGTGTTTTGTTATGATATCCAACAACTGCGCCAAGTATAGTTCAAATCGGTCCATAACCTGATATAGCTGCCATATAAACCGATCTTGGGTCTTGACTTCTTGAGCCTCTAGCGTGCGCAATTCTTATCCGATTGGAATGAAATTTTGCACGACGTGTTTTGTTATTATATCCAACAACTGTGCCAAGTATGGTTGAAATCGGTCCATAACCTGATATAGCTGTCATATAAACCGATCTTGGGTCTTGACTTCTTGAGCCTCTAGAGTGCGCAATTCTTATCCGATTGAAATGAAATTTTGCACGACGTGTTTTGCTATTATATCCAACAACTGTGCCAAGTATGGTTCAAATCGGTCCATAACCTGATATAGCTGCCATATAAACCGATCTTGGGTCTTGACTTCTTGAGCCTCTAGAGGGCGCAATTCTTATCCGAATGGAATGGAATTTCGCACGACGTGTTTTGTTATGATATCCAACAACTGTGCCAAGTATGGTTTAAATCGGTCCATAACCTGATATAGCTGCCATATAAACCGATCTTGGGTCTTGACTTCTTGAGCCTCTAGAGGACACAATTCTTATCCGATTTGAATGAATTTTTGCACCAAGTATTTCGTTATGATATCCAACAACTGTGCTAAGTATGGTTGAAATCGGTCTATAACCTGATATAGCTGTCATATAAACAGATCTGGGGATTTGATTTCTTGAGCTTCTAGAGGGCGCAATTCCTATCCGATTTGGCTGAAATTTTGCATGACGTATTTTATTTTTACTTTCAACAACTTTGTCAAATAAGGTTCAAATCGGTTCATAACCTGATATAGCTGCCATATAAACCGATCTGGGATCTTGAATTCTTAACCCCTAGAGGTCGCAATTATTATCCGATATGCCTGAAATTTTGTACGACAGATCCTCTCATGACCATCAACAAACGTGTTTATTATGGTCTGAATCGGTCTATAGCCCGATACAGATCCCATATAAATCGTTCTCTCTACTTTACTTCGTGAGCCCAATGGGCCCAATTCTTATACGAATTGGCTGAAATTTTACACAGGTCTCAAACATATAATTTAATTGTGGTCCGAACCGGACCATATCTTGATATCGTTTTAATAGCAGAGCAACTCTTTTCTTATATCCTTTTTTGCCTAAGAAGAGATGCCGGGAAAAGAACTCGACAAATGCGATCCATGGTGGAGGGTATATAAGATTCGGCCCGGCCGAACTTAGCACGCTTTTACTTGTTTATTCTTAATTTTTCTAATTAATTTCCTTTAATTATCAAATAATTAAGAAATAATTTGTTACCATTTGTAAATCTTGTTGTAATTTGACGACATTTTTTTGTCCATAATTTGTTTTTATTTGATTGTTGGTCTATATATTTATTTCGTAGTATACACCCATTACCATTTATATTTATTAAACTAAGTTTCCATTCATCGTTGGTGATTGCAGAGGCCTATGCAGCGCTTAGTGAATGGGTAAGTCATAGTATGTAAGACATATGATTAAATTAAGTACGAATTGTGGTTTTGAATTTCGAAATAATTATTTACGGCCATTAGCTTTATAATTTTCGTTACTATATTTTTTTGTTGTTATTTTTTTTTTCACTTTTTCATATTTTTACCTGATCTATTTTTCTTTATATAAACCATGGTATAAGCATATACATTTTTCCTACGAATATGATTGTTGTTTAAAATAAACTATTACGAACATCTAAGTATTAAGTAAGTAGAATACTTATTATACAATAA
>NW_026739219.1:15000-57708 GCF_963082655.1 Stomoxys calcitrans | reverse complement strand
GTGAGTTGTGTTAGGCAGGAAGCCACCGTAGCGCAGTGGTTATTATGTCCGCTTATGACGCTGAACGCCTGGATTCGAATCCTGCGAGACCATCAGAAAAGATATTCAGCGGTAGTTTTCCCGGTTCAGATCTAGAGATAGCTGCCATATAGACCGATCACTCGATTTAAAATCTTGGCCGCATAAAAGGTGTATTTATAATCCAATTTCGCTGAAATTTAACATAGTGACTTATGTTAGGCTTCTCTACATCTGTGTTGTATGTGGTTCACCTCGGTCTATATTTAGCTATATCTACCAAAAAGACCAACATTTTGCTTTACAAAATTGAACAATGAATTGTACTTATTAGACCACTCAATGTCCGTGCCGAATTCGATCCAAACCGGACCATATTTCGATATAGCTGCTATGGGGGCATAAATCATGCATTTTTCACCGAATTATGACGAAACGTGGTTTACATATATACCTGAGGTGGTGGGTATCCACAGTTCGGCCCGACTGAACTGAACGCCTTTTTACTTGACAAACTTTATTTTCACATCAATTCTCTTCCATATACAGACAAAAAGAGTTTTGGAAATAACAACTTTTATTACAATTATTTTTTTCTGTGTATTACCAAAAGTAGCGGTGTTATCGAGAATTCTGCCAGGGCTTGAACCCGCTTATTAAAGTTGGTTCTACCCCACGAAATATAGTGAGAGTTAGCATCGCACCCTATTAGTTCCTCGACCGCACGAAGACTTTGCGACTTAGTCTATAATCTTTGGCGAAATGCTAACAAATTCTTATTTGTATAAAAAGTACAGCCCATGCAAAATTCATTTAAAAGCTGAAGCCGTCTTTCGTGTTATAATATTGGGTTGCCCAAAAAGTAATTGCGGATTTTTCATATAGTCGGCGTTGACAAATTTTTTCACAGCTTGTGACTCTGTAATTGCATTCTTTCTTCTGTCAGTTATCAGCTGTTACTTTTAGCTTGCTTTAGAAAAAAAGTGTAAAAAAAGTATATTTGATTAAAGTTCATTCCAAGTTTTATTAAAAATGCATTTACTTTCTTTTAGAAAATCCGCAATTACTTTTTGGGCAACCCAATACATCCAAATAAATAATATCACATAAAAATTGATTATTGGGTTTTAAAATAAAGGAAACCTGTTTGCTTAATTATTTTGTTTCTGTTACCCATAAAATTTTAGCTTCAATATGTCTTTTATCTGAAAACAAGTAACATAACCTAATGTACGTACAGGCGTACATGCGTTCACAAGTGTATTGAATTGCTTTTTCGATTTGAATTCGAACGAAAAACAATTGTTATTTACGAGAATTTCTTTTGGCAACAACGACAATATTGCCACCACACACACACATATATAGTTGTTATTGTTGCTGTTTACGAGTATTGCCATGGCCATGTCCAATTTCGGGGGATCACACCGAAAAAAAAAAACAAAGAAATCAAGAAAAAAGGAAAATTTCAGGCCCCAGGGTATTGTTGAGTTACACACATACTATCAAATAAAGCCACCCACCCAGCCACACACATACACACACATATTTATACATACCCATCCATATATATGTGAACATACTCCTACACTCTACAAATATTACGCACATCAATACGCCCTTAGGTCATGACATAATTATTCGATTGTATGGATTTTTTTCCTTCCTCCAATGCCTTTTCCAATGATCTGATCGTTGTTGTTGCCATTGTTGCTGGTAATATTGCGATTTTATGGTTTTGCGATAAACTGAGATTGTTTCCATTTGTGTTGTAATTAACACAAGATTTGTCATCTCACCAATTTATATGTGTGCATGTGTGTGTGCATGTGTGTGTGTGTGTGAGCATAAATGTAATTGTTAAGAGAGGCGGCTGCGGCAACAACGACAAGCTTCAAATTCCACTTTGGCTACTTTGTGGCTGAGAATAGTAGACCCAAGTGCCTTTACGCTGTTATTGCCAAACGATATTTGTTTGGCCAATTGCCAAGAGGCTATGGCCAGCAATTGATGTTTTGGCTAAACCGTACATCGGTGTATTATTATTGCTTCCATAATCATTGCAACGGAAGCAAAGCATTTCCTATTCCATATATTATTGATGAGAATTAAAGATGAAAACATAAAAATGTGGTTCGATATAATTGTTATTTTGGTATATTTTTTGTGGCATATATGAGGCTATCCACCATATTGGAATGTTTTTGCACTACAGTTTTGTATGTGTCCCCAGCTCCAACAAATGACAAGAAACAACAGACAAAGGCTTTTTTTTGAGAGCGCCTAAAGAGAACATTTGAACACTACTCCGCATATGACTTTAAAATCATGTTGGGAGATTTGAATGCCAATAAAGAAAAGGTCTTTGGTCTGATGGTGGGAGAATTTAGCCTCCTAGTGAGTTATTCCTATAATGTATTAAGGTTAGATATAAACAATGTTATAAGAGTAATCCTGGCAAAAACATACAAAACAAAAAAAAAACCGTGATAAGTTCGGCCGGGCCGAATCTTATAAACCCTCCACCATGAAGCGCATTTGTCGAGTTCTTTCCCCGGCATCTCTTCTTAGGCCAAAAAAGGATATAAGAAAAGATTTGCTCTGCTATTAGAACGATATCAAGATATGGTCCGGTTTGGACCACAATTAAATTATATGTTGGAGACCTGTGTAAAATGTCAGCCAATTCGAATAAGAATTGCTCCCTTTAGGGGCTCAAGAAGTAAAATAAAGTGATCGATGGGAGCTGTATCAATGATGATGATCTAGCCATGTCCGTCCGTCTGTCTGTTGAAATCACGCTACAGTCTTTAAAAATAGAGATATGGAGCTAAAACTTTGCACAGATTCATTTTTTTTTTTGTCCATAAGCAGGTTAAGTTCGAAGATGGGCTGTATCGGACTATATTTTGATATAGCCCTCATATAGACCGATTCGCCGATTTAGGGTCTTAGGCCCATAAAAGCCTCATTTACTATTCGATTTTGCTGAAATTTGGGACAGTGAGTTGCGTTAGGCCAACCGACATATCTCTTCAATTTGGCCCAGATCGGTTCAGATATGGATATAGCTACCATATAGACCGATCTCTCGATTTAAGGTCTTGGGCCCATAACAGGCGCATTTATTGTCCTATTTAGCCAAAATTTAGGACAGTAAGTTGTGTTACGTCCTTCGATGTCCTTCCTCATTTTGGCCCAGATCGGTCCAGATTTGGATATAGCTACCATATAGACCGATTTTATGATTTAAGGTCTTGGGCCCATAAAAGGGCTATAGACCGGTTCAGACCATAATAAACACGTATGTTGATGGTCATGAGAGAATTCGTCGTACAAAATTTCAGGCAAATCGGATAATAATTGCAACCTCTAGATGCTCAAGAAGTCAATATCCCAGATCGAAGCTATACCAGGTTATGAACCGATTTGAACCTTATTTGACATAGTAGTTGAAAGTAACAATAAAAAACGTCTTGCAAATTTTAAGCCAAATTGGATAGGAATTGCGCCCTCTAGAAGCTCAAGAAGTCAAGTCCCCAGATCTGTTTATATGACAGCTATATCAGGTTATGGGCCGATTTGAACCATACGTGGGACAGTTGTTGGATATCATAACAAAATACTACTTGCAAAATTTCATTCGAATCGGATAAGAAATGCGCACTCTAGAGGCTCAAGAAGTCAAGAACCAAGATAGTTTTATATGGCAGCTATATCAGGTTATAGACCTATTTGAACCATATTTGGCACAGTTGTTGGATATCATAACAAAACACGTGGTGCAAAATTTCATTACAATCGGATAAGAATTGGGCACTCTAGAGGCTCAAGAAGTCAAGAACCAAGATAGGTTTATATGGCAGCTATATCAGGTTATGGACCGATTTGAGCCATACCCGGCACAGTTGTTGGATATCATAAAAAAACACGTGGTGCAAAATTTCATCCCAATCGGATAAGAATTGCGGACTCTAGCGGCTCAAGAATTCAAGACCCAAGATCGGTTTATATGGCAGTTATATCAAAACATGGACCGATATGGCCCATTTACAATACCAACCGACCTACACTAATAAGAAGTAATTGGGCAAAATTTCAAGCGGCTAGCTTTACTCCTTCGGAAGTTAGCGTGCTTTCGACAGACAGACGGACGGACGGACAGACGGACGGACGGACAGACGGACGGACATGGCTAGATGGACATAAAATGTCACGACGATCAAGAATATATATACTTTATGGGGTCTCAAACGAATATTTCGAGTAGTTACAAACAGAATGACGAAATTAGTATAACCCCATCCTATGGTGGAGGGTATAACAAGTAAAAGCGTGATAAGTTCGGCCGGGCCAAATCTCGGAAACCCACCACCATGGATTCTGGTAAAATATGGGATCTCTATCTGATTATAAACCGATTTGGACCGTACATGGCAGAGTTGTTGAGAGTCATAACAGAACACTACGAGCAAAATTTCAGACAAATCCGACAAAAATTAAGGCTTCTAGGGGCTCAAGAAGTCAAATCGGAAGATCGGTTTATATGGGAGCTATAGCAGGTTCTTGATCAATTTGAAGCGTACTTAACACAGTTGTTGGAAGTCACAACAGAACACTATGTGGAAAATTTCAGTTAAATCGGAAAAATATTCCAGCTTCCAGGGGTAAGCCCAAGCCGGGAGATCGATTTATATGGGAGCTATATCCAAATCTGAACCGATATGGCCCATTTGCAATCCCCAACGACATTCATCAATTTTAAGTATTTGAGCAAAATTTCAAGCGGCTAGCTGTACGCGTTCATTCTGTTAAGTACTGTGCCATTTGGTATGGCAGCCATGTAAAAACTTCTCCACAAAGAGGTGTCGCACTGCGGCACGCCGTTCGGACTCGGCTATAAAAAAAGAGGTACCTTACCATTGAGCTTAAACTGGAATCGGACAGCACTCATTAATATTTGAAGAGTTTGCCCCTATTCCTTAGTGGAATGTTCATGGGCATATTGCATTAATTAGAGTACTCATATGCATGGACGAATTCTCAAAATTCTCTGGAGAATAGCACCGCTAAAGTTCGCGCAGCCCGGGGAGATAAAATCTGGAGGCTGATCCCGGCTCAGGAGAAAGTCCCAATCAGGTCTTTCGTCAGAGTTTGGTTTCCTAAGATGGAATGGAACGGCTATCAGCTTCTAGAGTGCCTAGCGGCAATGAAAAAGATTGCTTCTAGGGACAACTGGTCCATTATCGCCATAGAACCTCTCAATAACAAACATTTCTCTCTAGATGTAACAGGCCCCCTATAAGCTATCTTCAGGAAATTTGCAGATCCTTCTAGCCGAGGAGCTATACATAGGCATCATTCGGGACCCCACGTTTATGGGAACCAAGGTTTGAAACGCGATGAGAGCAATACAACATCATCATGGGCTGCGAAGCAAACGCCAAGTAGACCTTGTTGGCAGCTCGGAAGTCTACAACAGAGGTGAAACAAGCTCGGATAATTTCAGGGGTTGGGAGGAAATCACTGATCCCACACTAGTATCAGCTAAACGTCAAATTCAGATCGATGACTAGAGGGTATCCGATAAGAGATCATTATCGCGCCATATTTGGAAACCGTTCAATATACCCCAAAGGCTAATGTAAGTCAAATGTTTCGAAACCCTAAGAAAACGAACTGTGAAAGATTCAATAGGATCTTGAAGGACAAACTTTTTAATATTCCGGATTTGAGAGACTCTGCGGCAGATATATTAAAGGCTATATCGACCCTATAAATTTCCTTTGATATAGATTCAAAGCAGTGGTGGGTTCACTAACACAAGTGCACACTATTTCCAAGCCCATGGGCTTGTGTTCGTGACCACGTACACAATATTGTGCAATAGTGTATGTATATTTGACCCCCATTTAATTTTTTTGTCCAAGTTTGTTAAGTTCGAAGATGTGCTATATCGGACTACATCTTGATATAGCCCCCACATAGACCGATCTGCCGATTTAGGGTCTTAGGCTCACAGAAGCCAAATTTATTATCCGATTTTGCTGAAATTTGGGACAGTGAGTTGTGTTGGGCCCATCAACACCTTTCTTCAATTTGGCCCAGATCGGTTCAGATTTGGATATAGCTGCCATATGGACCGATCCCCCGATTTAGGGTTTTGGGCCCATAAAAGCCACATTTATTATCCGATTTTCCTGTAATTTGGGACACTTAGTTGTGTTAGGCCAGTCAAAATTTTTCTTCAATTTGGCTCACATCGGTCCAGATTTGGATTAAGCTGTCGTAAAGACCGATCCCCCATTTAAGGTCTTAGGCGCATAAAAGCCACATTTATTATCCGATGTTGCTGAAATTTGAAACAGTGAGTTGTGATAGGCCTTTCGATATTTTTCTTCAATTCGGCCAAGATCGGTTCAGATTTGGACATAGCTGTCATATAGACCGATCTATCGATTTAAAGTTTTGGGTCCATCAAAAGCGCATTTATTGTCCGATGTCGCCGAAATTTGGGACAGTGAGTTAAGTTGAGCCCCTCGACATACGTCTGCAATATGGCACAGATCGGTAAAAATTTTGACATAGCTGTCATATAGACCGATCTATCGATTTAAAGTTTAGGGTCTACAAAAGCGCATTTATTATCCGATTTGCCCGAAATTTGGGACAATGTGTTGTATTAGGCCCATTGACATCCTTCTTCTATTTGGCCCAGGCCGGTCCAGATTTGCATGTATCTGCCAAATAGATCAATTTCTCGATTTAAGATTTTGGGTCCATAAAAGGCGCATTTATTATCCGAAGTCGCCGGAATTTGGGACAGTGAGTTGTGTAAGGGCCTTCGACATCCTTATATCGCATTTATAATCCGATTTTACTGAAATTTGACACTTATGTTAGGCTTTTCGATATCCGTGTCGCATAAGGTTCGGATCGGTTTATTTTTAGCTATAGCTACTAAAAAGACCAATATTTTGTTATACACAATTGAACAATGACTTGTACTTTCAAAATACAGCTGATGCTAGAATTGGAGCCGAACGACTTCAAAGATGGCCGATGATCCACTTTTTTTTTATCGAAAAATTGTGTTCAGCGACGAAGTCAATTTTTGGTCCAATGGGTATATAAATAAGCAGAATTGTCGATTTTGGAGAGAAGATCAGCCAGAAGCATTGCAAGAGCTACCAATGCATACAGGCTTATATGATTTGTCCATGTATCAAGGCATGTACTTTCGTTGTTACTTTCTCTTACTTCAGGGTAAATGCGGTTGTTGTGGTCTTAAGACCCAAAATCGGCAGATCGGTCTATATGGTAGCTGTATCCAAAACATGCCTCTATCTAGACCATATTCGTTTCGGAAGTCAGGGTGACCATTAAAACTCACCGTTCCCAATTTTGATGAAATGGTTATGGTCTTAAGACCTGATACCAAGAGATCGGTATATATGGCAGTTTTATCTGAAAAGGGTCCGATATGAACCATATTTGTTTATCGAAGTCCAGTACAATTCTCTCATCTGAGTTTCAGCAATATCGGATACTAAATATGGCTTTTGTGGGCTCTAGACCCTAATTCGCAAGATCGGCCTCGGAAGTCGTAAGGCTTGATGCAACTCACTGTTCCCTTTTTCAGGGAAATCGGTAATTTAATGCCAACGTTGTGGCTTTAAGACCCTATACGGGGAAATCGGCCTATTTGGCAGCTATATATTTTAATAGGGACCATTTTCGGCATGAATGTCGAGGGTGTTCGGAAAACTCACATATTGAAATTGTTACCAAATCGGACAATAAACGGGCTTTTATTAGGCTCAAGAACCTATATCGTTAGATCGGTCTATGTGACAGCTATATCTAATTGTAGTCCAATATTGGCCTTTCTGTGTATTAAAAAAACAGACATCTGTGTGAAATTTCAGCTCAATGTTTTGAAGACAGACGGACGGGAAGAAACACAGACATCGTTATATCGTCTTAGAATGTAACGATGACCAAGAATAGAGCCGGAAAATGATATTGCGATGTGTTGCAAATGGGATGAAAACTGAATGTACCCCCTATCCTATGGTGGTGGTTATAAAAATAAACTCTTATTATTGTCAAAATACAATTTTAGAATATACCAATTACACGCGTCATGATTTTCAATACTCACTTCCCATTTGTTGTGTCAAACATTTTAAAAATAAATAAATTATTATGCAGTCATAAATTAAAAACAAATTCCGAGAAGAACACTCATGAAATAACCAAAAATACATCAGCGCAATTGTCAATATGCGTAAAGCAAACAAATTATGGTGGGCCCACTCACACCCACCCACACATTTGTTTCGCTTTTGTTTGAATATGCGATTCAATATTTGTTTAAAAATACCCAAAAACGAATAAAGCAGCTCATGATTATCTACATAATTTAGCATATTTCTTTCAGTTCCATTAATAATATATGAGAATACATTCTTCATGAGTTTATGTTCACATTAACTTTTTCTTTATGCGATTTATGCAAAAAAGACTAAAAACTTTTCGTTTGTTTTTCCTTCTTTGTTTTATTCTTTTAGCTCTTTGTACATTTCCACACACACACAACAACATTTTGAGAAGTTCGAAATGTGTTGTCACTTTGCGCCAAGTAAGGAGGAAACAACACACAGCAACCAAAGAACTGAAGGAAACTCAAACAAACAAATGCATTTCCTTCCGTTTGACATAATTTTCATAAACAATGATTTGATGTAGCAGAAATTATATTTAGGTATATGCGATTTATACACAAACTGTGGATAAAAGTGTGTAACGAGAGGAAATTTACAAATTCGCAAACTGAAAGCTGTTAAGTAGTTAAAAACCAGTAAGGAAGGGCAAAAGTCGGGGTGTGACGACTGTATTATACCCTACACCTACCCCATAAGTACAATGTGGGACCTATATCCAATTCTCAACCAATTTTGATGGACCTCGGCGAGCAAATATGTTCAAACTGTAAAAACTACGGTTGACAAATGACAACATTATGGCAAATTACCCAAAATCGGACGAACGTATATATGGAACGCTATATCTAATTCTGAACCGATTCCGAGCAAACTTCTCAGATAATGTGGTAGTCATCGAGGGAAGCATTGTGCAAAATTTTGACAATATTGGTCAAACAATGCGCTTGCTGTGGCTCTTGGGGTGAAAATCTGGCGAAAAACATATATGAGAACTATATCTAAATCTGAACCGATTTCCATGAAATTCACCCGTAATATTGAGAGTAATGACTAAATCTTTCCTGCAAAATTTTGCCAGAATCGGATAACAAATGATCACTTTTTTGCAATATTTCCCAAAATCGGACGAACATATATATGGGAGCTATATCTAAATCTGAACCGATTTCGAGCAAACTGCTCAGATACTTTGACAGTCGTCGGGGAAAGCGTTTTGCAAAATTTTGGCAAGATTGGTCAAACAACGCGCTTGCTGTGACTCTAGAAGTTAAAGTCGGGCGATATATATATATATGAGAGTTATATATAAATCTGAACCGATTTCCATGAAATTCACCAGTAAAGTCAAGAGTCATAAAAAAATCCTTTCTGCCAAATTTCGAGAGAATCGGATAACAAATGATCACTTTTTTGCAATATTTCTCAAAATCGGACGAACATATATATGGGAGCTATATCTAAATCTGGACCGATTTTGACCAAACTCTATGTATATTGTGGTAGTCCTCGAGGAAAGCGTTGTGCAATGTTTTGGGAAGATTAATCAATAAATGTGCTTGCAGTGGCTCTTGGCATGAAAATCGGGCGATATATATATATAAGAGCTATATCTAAATCTGAACCGATTTCCATGAAATTCACCAGTAATGTCGAGAGTCATAAAAGAATCCCTTCTGCCAAATTTCGAGAGAATCGGTTAACAAATGACCATTTTATTGCGTTATTACTGCAAATCGGACGAGCATATATATGGGAGCTATATCTAAATCTGAACCGATTTTGACCAAACTCTATGTTTATTGTGGTAGTCGTCGAGGAAAGCGTTTTGCAATGTTTTGGCAAGATTGATCAATAAATGTGCTTGCAGTGGCTCTAGGAGTGAAAATCGGGCGATATATATAAGAGCTATATCTAAATCTGAACCGATTTCCATGAAATTCACCAGCAATGTCGAGAGTCATATAAAAATCCTTCCTGGCAAATTTCGAGAGAATCGGTTCACAAATGACCATTTTATTGTGTTATTACTGAAAATCGGACGGTATGGGAGCTATAGCCAGATCTGAACCGATTTTTTCCAATTTTAATAGGCTTCGTCTCTAGGTCGAAAAACATGCCTGTACCAAATTTGAAGACGATCGGATGAAAACTGCGACCTGTAGTTTGTACACAAATTTACATGGACAGACCGACTGACAGACGGACGAAGAAAGTTATTCTGAGTCGATCGGTATACTTATCAATGAGTCCATCTCCCTTCCTTTTGGGTGTTACAAACAAATTCACTAAGTTATAATACCCTGTACCAAAGTATTGGTGTAGGGTAAACGGGTTAAACGAACGGGTTATCGTACATGTGTTGAACACCGAAAGGGGTCCACCCATAGGAATTATGAGCTGCGAGTTTAGAGGGGACATCTTAACGCAGCGCTTTGCGCCAGCGGAATGTATTGATGTCGTCAAAAAGCTCATTGGAAGTATCCACACTCCCTGGGGCGCAAAGCTCCACCTTGTGAGAAAGATGGACATGCCACAACTCACAAAGGCGATGGTCTTCATCAAGTATGTGGGCGGCGAAATCGCGACGGAACGCATGATGGAAGTCTTAAACAAGCAAAATCAAAATTTGGTCATAGAGAAATGGGAGGTTTTCCACAGGGAGGAGAAGGAGGAAGGAACTCTCCTTTTGGTGGGCATTGATCAAGTTTCCGTGAAGAGTTTGGCCAAGACTAAAGATATGGCGTACTACAGGGCCATGACCGTCTTTTTCAAGATTGGCAAGACTAGGATAGCATGTTCGCCTATGACGCTCAACGCCTGGGTTCGAATCCTGGCGAGACTATTAGAAAAATTTTCAACGGTGGTTTTCCTCTCCTATTGCTGGCAACATTTGTGAGGAACTATGCCATGTAAAATTTCTCTCCAAAGAGGTGTCGCACTGCCGTTCGGACTCGGCTATAAAAAGGGGGCCCTTTATTATTGAGCTTAAATTTGAATCGGACTGCACTCATTGATATGTGAGAAGTTTGCCCCTGTTCCTTAGTGGAAAGTTCATGGGCAAAATTTGCATTTTTAGATAGGCAAATATCCTCATATTGAGCCAACAGGCGGTGTAGTGGCGGGACACTCGATAATGCCTTACGGACAGGCGGCAGACGACAAGACAATTATAGACTCTCTCAATATTGGGAAGACTAGGATGAGCAAAGATCCTAATATTGAAACATCAGGCAGTGCAGGGGCGAGAGACCCAACACAGCCTAACGAACAGCGACCCGAGGACGGAACCATCAACAACTTTCTCGAGATTAGGAAGACTAGGATGGATAAAAATCCTAATGCTGAAAAATCAGGCAGTGCAATGAGAGAGAACTCAATGCCGCCTTACGCACAGGCAGTAGACGATGAGACCATGAACTACTCCCAAGAAGCCCCTTTACTCAAGATTTGGAAAACTAGTATAGGCAAAGATCTTAGTATTGAAACATCAGACAGTGAAGGGACGGTAGACCTAATACAGCCTAACGATTTGGAACCATTACCGACTTTCTTAAGATTCAGAAGACTAGGATAGGTAAAGATCCTAATATTAAAACATTAGGCAGTGCAGTGACGGGAAATTCAACGCAGCCTAATGAAAAGGTAGCAGACCATAAGACCATCACCCACTCCCAAGAAGGCCATCTAATGGAGGACCAATGATTGAGGTCACCCAGATAAACCACCACTGGAGCGAGACAGCTACTCACGCTCTGATGGAGAAAATCAGCAAGGACAAGATTCATTTTGCCTTAATTCAGGAGTCATGAACGGCCCCGAACAAAGTTTCTGGACCGAACCATATTAACTTCCAATTATTCTATCCTAACACTGGTACTCGGCCGAGCAACTGCGTTATTTGTCATAAAAGTGTAAATTATGTACTTTTCCCAGAGTTGTCAACGTCGGATGCAACATTCACAACATTTGGAAAGAGGTCAGCAGACCTTATTAAACAGCTTGTCGTAAAAAAGCGTAATTTTACTGGGATGTGTGTAACACACGACTCAAGATATACAATTAGGTTACCCGAGCGGCAAAATGTGTCTCCTGAAAGCTTTTCTGCGCGAACAATATCTTTGCTATAGCGTCAATGACGCCAAGATGAAAAAGTTTCTCTCAAAAACCCATGTCCAAACTGAAACTTTTGTAGACGACATAGGAGTGAGAGCAGAGACAACGGAGAACATGTTGTGGGTTTTGATAAAAACGCTCACGGGACTCACGGAGACACCGGAATCTTGGCATAATGAGGTTGATCGAAGGCTAATAATAACGGAATTTGTGGTCAAGGAAGCCTTGAAAGCTTTAAACCATGATGGAATATATCCAGCATTACTACCGAAGGAGTCGGACCATCTGGCGCCCCATCTGGCCTGTATTTTCACAGCATGCCTAAGACTGGCATATACTTCGAAAGCCTGGCAGGAGGCAAGGGTGGAATATCTTCCCAAGCCCGGCAAGGAAAGTTATGCGAAACCAAATGCCATCAGATCTACCAGTCTAATGCCCTTTCTACTCAAAACCCTGGAATGTATTGTGGGTACCATGATAAAGAGTAGGACATCCAGCGAACTGCTCAAATATGAACAGCATGCCTATATCAAGGGCAGGTCGGTGGAGACTGCCCTGCACGAGGTTGTGCATAAAATAGAAGAATCCTTCGATGCCAAAACGTACACACTGGCGGTTTGCATTGACATCGAGGGGGCGTTTAACAATGTGCGAACCCTCACACCGATCCAATCCTTAGACCAGTGTTGGGTGTACCGGGTCATTAGAGACAGGATAAACCATATGCTAAGGAACAGGTGGATGAATTGCGGGTCCCATGAAATAAATATGAGGGAGAAAGTGGCACAGGGGGGCATTTGATCGCCACTATTTTAAGTGACCACCATAAATAACCTTTTAAGGATGCTGACTGAGGAGGGATTTGAAGCAGTCTGCCACGCAGACGATGTTATAATACTTCTGAGGTGTAAGAGTCCGAACCAGCTATTCAGAAGAGCCGAACGGGTCTTTTAGATGAGATATGATTGGGCTAAACTTAAGGGTCTCAATGTAAACTCAGAGCAGACTGAAATCTGCCTGTTCACGAGGAAGACGAAGGTGGGCCAATTTGACGCACCACGTTTCCTTAACAAAACTATTTCGTTATCTGACAAGGACAACTACTTAGGAGTGATTTCGGATAGGAAACTTAATTGGAAGTGTCACATTCAGGAGCGTACTGAAAAGGCTCACAGATGTTGGGCACTATGTCGACGGACCGTAGGCTCGAAATGGGCCTGAATCCGAGGATAAGCCACTGGCTCTACAGAAGCGTGATCAAACCGATAATAATTTATCCCTCAGTAGTTTGGTGTACAGCCATGGAGAACAAGTGCAACATTAGGACCATACAACAGGTTCAGAGAACATGTTGTCTTGCTATAGGCGGGGCGATGAGGACGGAGTGCGTGAGGTGGTGTGGTGCTAACGCGAGGACGTCGAATGTGACCATCTTTTCGGAAAGTAAAATTGTCATTAGGGCAATAACAACCAGGACGGTAAGATCACAAACAATCTTGGAACGTAAGAAGGAGATTAACGCCTTCTTTGAGGATGGCACAATCCGCATCGTTTGGGTGCCGGGCCATAATGTAGTAAGGGGGAATGAAGGGGCAGATGATTTGGCGGTGAAGGCCAGCAGTCCGAGTTAAGAGCGTGGGCGACGAACGCGCATGCAACTTTGTGGAACAGCGAAATAGTCGGTAGGACGGCGAAAATCCTATGGGGGGATCCAGATCGTGGGAAGATGAGGCTAATTACTATAAGGAAGTAAGAAGGAGGTCAGTGTAGCTTTTGGTGTTATAACGGGACTACGAGCTCAAAATCGGTGCGGCAAGTGATAGCATGTGTAGCGCTTGTGGGGAAGATGATGAGACGTTGGAGCATTTCTTTTCCTGTCATTGCCCGGCTGTCGTGGCTAAAAGATACCGGCACTTAAGTGCGGACACAATCCCAGACATGAACCAACTTAAGGACGTGGCATGGAAAATAATCAAGGATTTTGTAAGCAGCACCGAATTTCAAACTTTGATTTTCTTTTTTGAAGTTACTTTTTAAGTAAAGGGTGATTTTTTGAGGTTAGGATTTTCATGCATTAGTATTTGACAGATCACGTGGGATTTCAGACATGGTGTCAAAGAGAAAGATGCTCAGTATGCTTTGACATTTCATCATGAATAGACTTACTAACGAGCAACGCTTGCAAATCATTGAATTTTATTACCAAAATCAGTGTTCGGTTCGAAATGTGTTCAAATTTTGACAAATTTTGTTCAGCGATGAGGCTCATTTCTGGTTGAATGGCTACGTAAATAAGCAAAATTGCCGCATTTGGAGTGAAGAGCAACCAGAAGCCGTTCAAGAACTGCCCATGCATCCCGAAAAATGCACTGTTTGGTGTGGTTTGTACGCTGATGGAATCATTGGACCGTATTTTTTCAAAGATGCTGTTGGACGCAACGTTACGGTGAACACATTTCGAACCGAACACTGATTTTGGTAATAAAATTCAATGATTTGCAAGCGTTGCTCGTTAGTAAGTCTATTCATGATGAAATATCAAAGCATACTGAGCATCTTTCTCTTTGACACCATGTCTGAAATCCCACGTGATCTGTCAAATACTAATGCATGAAAATCCTAACCTCAAAAAAATCACCCTTTATTTAGAGCTCGCAACAAGGCGATAACTGGCTTGGGTATATGTCCATAGTGGCATGGGGCGGATTAATATCCGCACCCTCTTTTCAACCTAACCTAGGATAATTTTGATGAATGTTTCATTTTTTTTTCTCTCCACCCCAATATTCAGTTTGTATCTTAGAGAATTTTAGTAAATACATTTTCACAGCTATTGCTTGAAAAAAAAAAACAGTAGCATAAAATGCAAAGTTTTCTTTTTGGTTTGTTTGTTTTTTGGTTTCTTTTTTTTCCCGCTTCACTCATTCACCGAATATGAGAAACTTTGTTTTATAGCCCTGTTTTATGAGTTCTTTATCAATTGTGAACGTTTTTGTTTTCGCCGACAGTACGTTGGGGACATGCAAGGGAATGTAAGTGTCTTTCATAAGAAAATTTAAGTACAAATTTTAATACATTACCCGTTTTTGTTGCCGAATTATAGCAGTGCATGCAATTCCTTTAGAAGGATAAGACACAACCCAGTATAACTTGCCAAAAAAAAAGAGAAAGAGAAAAGTGAAGATATTCACAAATAATCTGTCTAAACACGTGTCATTTATTCGTTTTTAAATTTTTTATATCAAAAACAAGTGAAAAGGACAATAAGTTTATTCGAGCCAAATTTTTGTATAACCACCTCCTGGGATTTTTTGCAAAGCTTACTGAGGCACTAATTTGGGCATTTGACTTATATGACAGCAATATCAAGAGATTGACTTATGAGGACACATAGGTTACATAGAAAGTACTCTAGGCCAATAGCTTCCACAGTTTTAACATGTGCTAAGATCAGAGAAGAAGTTGATGCACAACATTTCAGACAATTCGGATAAGAATTGCAAACTCTAGAGGCTCAAGAAGTATAATCTGGAGTTCGGTTTATATTGGAGCTATATCAGATTTTAAACCGATTTAGACCATAGGGGCGCTAAGAGGTGATGCTGGATATGCAGCCCATTGCGTCCTATACTTGGAACTGCGCCGCCAGGGTCGCGCTTAGGCTGAGCGAGCTCGGCATGCTGAAGGAGAATGGTTGCGGCCTCAGTTCGATTCTGGGTGTTATGGACACGGAGGGTAGAGTGAGGAGGATCTCCGACTACATGGCACCAGTGCTAACTGGGATGAGGGCATTCGCGATTCGTTTTCCTGAGAGCGACGAATGGAGGGCGGATTCTGGGTGTTATGGATACGAAGGGTAGACTGAGGAGGATCTCCGACTACCTGACACCAGTGCCGACTGGAGTGAGGGCATTCGCGATTCGTTTTCCTGAGAGCGACGAATGGAGGGCGGATTCTGGGTGGATATACAGCCCATTGGGGCCTATATTTGGAACTGCGCCACCAGTGTCCCGCTTAGGCTGAGAGAGCTCGGCATGCTAAAGGAGGATGGTTGCGGTCTCAGTGCGATTCTGGGTGTTATGGATACGGAGGGTCGACTGAGAAGGATCTCCAACTAACTGACACCAGTGCCGACTGGAGTGAGGGCATTCGCGATTCGTTTTTCTGAGAGGGACGAATGGAGGGCGGATTCTGGGTGGATATACAGCCCATTGGGGCCTATATTTGAAACTGCGCCACCAGTGCCCCGCTTAGGCTGAGAGAGCTCGGCATGCTAAAGGAGGATGGTTGCGGCCTCAGTGCGATTCGGGTGTTATGGATACGGAGGGTAGACTAAGGAGGATCTCCGACTACATGGCACCAGTGCCGACTGGAGTGAGGGCATTCGCAATTCGTTTTCCTGAGAGGGACGAATGGAGGGCGGATGGTGTACTGGAGGAGGATGAGACCTCGATTTACACAGATGGCTCCAAGATGGACTCAATATCAGTATGTCTCCGAGACTGCCGGACGAGTGTACGGACTTTGCCATTGTAGTGGCCGCAAGGGAAATTCTGGCAAGGGGTCTACCGCCCTCGAAACCCAGAATTTATGTGGACAGTATGGCAGTGCTCAAGGGTCGAGGATGGTGGGGTCGAGATACGGATTGTTTGGAATCCCTGGATAGGCTCCGGGCCCACGATGTGACGTTGACATGGGTTCCAAGGCATGAGGAGATTCCAGGAAATGAGACGGCGGACGAGTGCGCCAGGAGAGGTTCGTCTGCGCCGGACGGACCAGTCATCGGTCTAGCCTACATGCCATTTGTCGAGCTACTGAACACAATAAAGGGGATGGCCAGGGCAGCGTCGGTGGCAAGGTGGGACACGATAGATGGTTGCCGGACTGAGAAGGCGCTATGACCCGTAATTGACTGGAGGAGAACGAGGGAATTGCTGGCGTTAAACAAGAGGTCGAGGAGTGCTTTGACAGGGGTCATAACCGGACACTGTGCCATAGGCCGCATGGCGGCGCACAATGACGTCTGTAGGAGTTGCCTCGATGAGGATAAGGAGGTGACTATTGAGCACTGTGTTGCTTTGTTCCTGTCCGGGTCTGCAGAGACGTAGACACTCCATTCTGGGGATGGTTGCCAGACTGCGAAGGCGTTATGGCCGGTCATCGACCGGAGGAGGACGAGGGAATTGCTGGCGTTCGATAAGAGGTCGATAAGTGCTTTGACAGGGGTCATAACCGGACACAGTGGCATAGGCCACATGGCGGCGAGCATGGGGATACCGCACAATGACTTCTGTAGGAGTTGCCTCGATGAGGATAAGGAGGTGGCTATTGAGCACTTGCTTTGTTCCTGGCCGGGTCTGCAGAGACGTAGACTCTCCTTTCTGGGGAGCCATTTCTTCTGTGATCTGGGTGAACTTGCGAACGTACCCCTGGTATCTCTCTTGAGGTTTGTTGATGGAACAGGATGGTTCCGAAGGGGGGATGATACAGGCTCCGGCGTAGGTTGGTCCGTGCTGACGCTGCGAGGGGCGGTTCTTCACCTCCCGCTCGGGTTTCTCCACTCCTCCTGTCTTTTTCTTTTTATTCGTGTATAACCTCTAGTACGAGGTCTCACATTTTCCTTTTTCTTCACTTTTTCTCTCTAGGGTATCACAATGGGCCAAACTGGCCACCGAGTGAACTTAACTTTGGTGGGCGACCCATTCAACCTAACCTAGACCATACTTGGCATTGTTGTTTGGGGTCGTAACAAAATATCAGACAAATCGTTTAATAATTGCACCCCTTTGCCGCTCAAGAAGACTTATGAAGACTTATAAGATTATGAATTGGCAAGTATTTGTGTAATATTTCAAAAGGTAGCTATGTCTTTTTGAAAGTTAGCGTGCTTTCGATAGACGGACGGACATGGCTAAATCGATCAAGAATATATAAACTTTGTTGGGCATCAGATCTATGTAACAGTGTAACAAGTGGAATGACAATATTAGTATGCCCACCATAATGGTGGAGGGTATAAGATTTACAATATATAGCTTTTTGTTCCTTCCATACCAAACTACACAATCTTTGAAAATTTCAAGAAAATCGGTTCACCCGTTTTTGAGCCTAGACAGTTGGTAAAGTTTGAGCCCCTGTTGAAAATAGGGCACTATATTTGTATACCCTCCACCACTACTGTGGTACAGGGTATTATAACTTAGTGTATTTGTTTGTAATACCCAGAAGGAAGAGAAATAGATCCATTTATAAATATACCGATTGACTCAGAATCACTTTCTGATTCGATTTAGCTATGCCCGTCTGTTTGTCTGTCCGTCTGTCGCAATTTTCATCCGATCGTCTTCAAATTTGGCACAGGCATGTTTTTCGACCTAGAGACGATGCCTATTGACATTGGAAAAAATAGGTTCAGTTTTGGATATAGCTCCCATATACATGTTCGTCCGATTTGCAGTAGTAATGGAATAGTGCTCAATAGAGCTAGATATAGCTCCCACTTTGTACTTATACGGTAGGTACAGGGTATTATTAAGTCGGCACCGCCGAACTTTTGTCTTTCCTTAATGGTTTTATATCTGAAGGGGGTTGGGCGGTCCCTCCCCCTTACCCAAATTTTCAAAAACGTCAGATATCGGAGATGGGTGCTCCGCTTTAAGTATGACACTTTATAGTACCCCAAAAGCACGAAGTCAAATAACCTGGGGGGACGCCCCATCCTAAACTCACCCGAAGGGACATGTTTACCGATTGATACAATGTGGTTATCAAATCAAAGGTATTTAAGAGTAGAGTACGAACTTGGTATACAATATTTACTTAAATTGTTGGGGGGTCACCCACCCCCCGAAAACCTCCAGCAGGACATCTTTACCGATTGCAGTAATTTGGACACATCAACAGGACATATTTACCGATTGGAACAATATGGGTATCAAAAGAAAGGTATTTTAAAGTAGAATAAAAAGCTGATATACAAGATTATGCCTTAGTGTCTGAGGCGCCTCTTCAACCTCCAAAACTCCTCAACAGGACATATTTACCAATTGGGTATCAAATTAAAGGTATTTGAGCTGTTGAGTACCCATCTGTTAGAAGAATTTGGTCCAAGGTGTCTAAGGGGCCTCTCCAACTCTGAAACCCCCCCAAACGGGCATGAATGTCCAACATCACATAATGGGTATCAAATGATAGGTGTTTGGGAAACGCGCCGGACCAGCTAGTATTTATATATAGACTAGCTCTCTTATTTTATCTGAGCCCTACACTGGCACAGTCAGAAAAGTCCTGTTTCGGGGTACTGTTACAACATTTCAGACATTTCGTCCCAATGTGTATATCATATTAGTGCACTCCACCCAAATAGCTTTCATTTGGTTTGTATTTCCATTTAGCGGCTTCGGAAGTGGCGCGGTCCCCTACGTATCCCACCCTAAATAAGGATACCAAATTTCTCTCTTTGAGTTATTATAAACCAACTAAATTTTAAATTGCCCCACCCATCTCTGAGATCTGGAGTTTTTGAAAATATGGTAAGGGGGAGTCCACCCATTATAGTTTGGAAGTAAGATCTACTTCATCCTCTTAGTTTTGGGGTTGGATTGGAGTAGCCAAACCCTTTGCCCCAAGTGGAAAGTGGATATCAGAATCATATCCTACTCCCAAAAATCATATTTGAGCTACATATTGCTATAGTCGGCATATATGTGTGGCTTAGGAAGAGTTTAAGTGAGGCGTCCCTGAAACACTTGGCTTATTGCCAGATATCAGATTTGAGCCCCTTATTGTCATAATCCACAATTATGTCCACTTTAAGAGGTATCTAGGGTGTGGCAGTCACCCACGCACTCAGCATAGTGCTCTACTCTCACATTTCATTTATTTGAGCCCCGGTAGTCATTGGTTTAGGGGAAGTTTATGGGGTGAGACGACCCCTTGGCCACAAAAATGGATATCAAATTCGTTTTCTACTATCAAATACCTATTATTTATTGCCAAAATAGGCAAACATGGCCGGTTTGAAGGGACCACCGTAGCGCAGAGGTTAGCATGCCCGCCTATGACGCTGAACGCCTGGGTTCGAATAGTGGCGAGACCATCAGAAAAGATTTTCAGCGGTATTTTTCCCCTCCTGGCAACTGGCAACATTTTTGAAGTACTATGCCATGTAAAACTTCTCGTCAAAGAGGTGTCGCTCTGCGGCACGCCCTTTGGATTCGACTATAAAAAGGAGCTCAAAACTTGAATCGGACTGTACTCATTGATTTGTGAGAAGTTTGCCCCTGTTTCTTAGTGGTATGTTCATGGGAAAAATTTGTATTTGCATTTTACCTTGAAATAATATAAGCATCGTGCTAGAGCACGATTTCGTTTGGCCCTATTATGTCAAGCATTTTGAAGGTGGCTATCAGGATATTCGGGGCAACGGGTCTCGTTCAGATCCACACTAATTAATTTTGTTTGGTTTTGGTTATCCACATTCAAAATCATATTTCAAAGTTACCACCTGGGATACCACATTTTTAAAGACCCGTAGGTCCTCCTGTCTCTATCCCAATTCGAGGGTAAAAAGTGTACTCTACTATCAAAGACCTTTTATTGGTGGCCTATTCTATACCGATCGGCCTTCATATATCATTTTAAATTCATTTTTTTTTTTTTTTGGTTAGTATAGGGGCAGTGTGATTACACTCTGACACCTCCTTTAATTTGAGAACAATATATTCTCGGTCGTCCTACAAGACAGTTTGGTGTTTATTTTTATTGGGAGAAGATGGTCGCTTCCCCCGACGCTACGACCCAAGAGACAATTTATTTCAGTCCTTTATTGTCGCGATATACATGTCCTGTTGACGGCAGGACGGCTGGACGTGACCCAGATTCTTGAATTTTTATATCAACATTAGATTCGAACTCTTCTGACATAGACCTTTCCTTATTTATTGGTTGAGCCGATCCAATATGTCTACCAGATTCGTAGTCAACTCCTAAAGACCTTTCATTTGATACTAATTTCATGACGTTGGACATTCATGGCCGATTAAGGGGTTATTGGAGTTGGGGAGGCCCTATAGACCCCCCTTTTCACCAAATTCAACTTCCAAGCACCTTTCATTTGTTATCCATACTGTCCCAATTGTCAAATAAGCCCTCCTGGGGGGTTTTGGGGGATGAGGAGGCCCCTCAGACACCAAGGAATACATTTGTATATCAGATTTTTATTCTACTTTAAAATACCTTTCATTTGATACCCATATTGCCCAAAGCGGTGAAAGAGTCCTGTTGGGTGGTATTTTGGGGGTGGGGGACCCCCCTGAGCACTTTGGACGAGATTTGTACACCAAATTCGTACTCTACTCTTAAATACCTTTCATTGTTCCAATCGGTACACATGTCCGTCTAGGTGGGCTTTGGGATGGGGCGTCCCCCCCAGGTTATAAGGTGGCATACAAAATTTCGCTTAAATCGGCGCACCCATCTCCGAGATCTGGCGTTTTTGAAAATGGGTTATGGGGGAGTTTAACTGGTGACGTGTAATCCCAGGTTACAGTCGGGACAGACATCCAATACTTTTGCTCAATCCTGAAGTAGTTGAGGCGTGTATCGGCTTTTTGAAAGTTTAAATCGAAAAGTAACCAAACAAAAGGAGTCAGGGGCACTTTGGGCGAAATTTGTACATAAAAACAAAAGGGCGGAAGTTCCATCTTCTCTTCATTTTTCTAAATATTCGGCTTACGATAACTTGTAATCCTTTCTTTTATACGTTTTTTAGCCAAATCTAGTAAGAATTGCGCACTTTAGGGGCTGAAGAAGTAAATAAGAGAGATCGGTTTATAGGGGAGCTGCATTAAGCTATAAACCGATGCATGCCATTTTCGACACATATGTTAAAGGTTATGAGAGAAGCCGTTGTACAAATTTCAGCTAAATCGGAAAATAATTGCGTCCTCTTAAGGCTCAAGAAGTCAAGACCCCAGATCGGTTTATATGGCAGCTATATCAGGTTATGGACCGATTTGAACCATACTGGGCACAGTTGTTGGATATCGATATCGTAGCAAAACACGTTATGCAAAATTTCACTCCAATCGGATAGGAATTGCGCCCTCTAGAGGCTCAAGAAGTCAAGACCCAAGAACGGTTTATATGGCAGCTATATCAAAACATGGACCGATTTAAACCATACTCAACACAGTTGTTGAATATCATAACAAAACACGTTCTGCAAATTTTCATTTTCATTCACGGACGGACGGACATGGCTAGATCGACGTAAAATGTCACGACGATCAAGAATATATATACTTTAGGGGGTCTCAGCCGAACATTTTGAGTAGTTTGGTCTCAGCTGGGAAAAGAAATCCGACAGTTTTGTCTTTCGAAAAAAATTTCTTTTTTTTTTATTATAATTTTTTTAGTTTTTTGTGTTAAGAAAAATTTCTTTTTTTTTTAAATTTCAGTTAAAATTTTCATCAGGTAAATTTTCCAATTAGATTTCTTGCTCTATGATTCATCTTAAATTTATCCATCCACCATAGAAGGGCTAGCAATCATTCTCTAATTTCCTCATTTAGTATTTGGCTATAATTGTCATTTCATTGATTACAAAATAAATAAATAATCCTAGCCATCTAATGTCCTCGCCGTTTGTGCTGTACACACATTCTAACCAACACCGAAAGCAATATTTTCTCATTGATCGTCTAAATGTAATGCTGGGCTTAACTGACTTCATGGCCAAAGAGAAACACGTCAAGTCGTTATGACTTTGTTGACATGTTTTTCGATTTTCAGGGATTGAAATGTTAAATGATAACGTCGAAACATTATTATTTCATGTTTGGCAAATGTCGACTATGGCTTGGCTAAATAAAAAAGGAGAACAAAAAAAAAAAAAAAATGGGAGTTGTGAATCCCCCAAAGACTTTGACCTATGCCAAACCACACACACACACAAAGAAATATTTCAGAGTTACAGTGTGAGTTGAGTCGAGTTGAGTGATGGGGAGGTAATAAAAAATCGTTATCCTTTGGTTGGTGTCGAACGACAAGGACTACTGTCAGGAATGTTGTTCATTGAACTTTTTATTGCCAACACAGAAGAGAAGAAGGCTGTGTACAGTAGTCGTATTTTTTTGGATGACTTTTGCCTTCACACGAAATGAATTCGTGAAGGAACAGAGGATGTTGGTGTGGGAGGATACACTGAGAAAATTAAAATTGTGATGGGAAGAGAACGTTGAAACTAAATTCAAGCTAAAAAATGTGCTAGCATTGCCTTCCAATTAGTTTCCCCAATAGGATAGTTGGAGTTACTAGACCAAAAATTAACCCAAAATTTTTTCTCACGCTTTACCAATGAAAATTTAGACATCTATTTTTCTTGTCAGGGATTTGGCAAAAGTGAAAGCAGCAAACATTAAAAAACAACTACAAGGCCAAAGCACCATAAATACAAATTCCATGACAGACTTAAGTCGAAAAGTTACCTTTATAGATAAATGCATGAGTTCCACACTTGTTTTGTAATTTATGATAGAGTTTTCCTCTCTCCATCTGAATTCAGTATGGCAAAAGCTGCACTAAGTGAGTTTGCCGAACGTGACATATCATTTTGGATGGATGGTGATAATTGAAAGCAATTCGCACATAACACTATTATGACATTGGATTTTCATTTTCCTTTTCCTTTCACCTGTCAACATTGAATGTTGTCCTGGATGAGATGGCCTCCTGGTTTTTCTTTCAACTGGTTTAAATTCTCCCATACATACATAACATATGCGTTACATTGAGGTGTATTCAGTTGTGCCTAACGTTTGTTACGTGAGGGATAGTCACATAGTAATAAATGATAGGATTTTTTAAATTGCGTGCAATAAATTTTGTATGAAGTTGTCCGGAAGTTTGATTTGTGAATGGTTTGTTACATTGGGTGAGAAATGGAAATGCAACATTTGCAAAATATGAGATTTTAACTCAATAAAATGATATTTTTAAAGAGCGTCAGGTTCAAGGGGCTTTCCACCAAGGATAGCATTGAACAAGTTCTTTAAATGACTTTCAAATAAGAAGTTGGGCTTATATGGGTGCTATATCAAGTTATTGACCGATATGGACCGAAATTGTAAAGGCTGTAAGAAATCATTATCCCGGACGACTCGGTATAACTATGAGCTCCACACAGACTGGAAATTTGATCTCCGACTTGTGTGGTGTCCATCATTACCTCAAGAAGCTTACCTGAAAGCTACCAGGCGCGTCCATAGGTAGCGGATGGTGGAAAACTCCGTTTTTATGCGGAGTAGCTGCAAATGTGGCCGCGGGCAGCCAGCGATTTTCGAGAGGAGAGTCTCAGTGAGAGGTCAGGTAGCACTGGCTCTTAACTAAATACTGAGTGCCAATGATACTCGAGATGACAAGGCGAGTTATTGGCGCCTTCAAATAACCAATGGGTTGCGGTTGGTGGAAAACTTCGTTTTTATGGCTGAAAATAAGGCCGCGGGCAGTTAGCGATTTTCCAGAGGAGAGTCCCTGTGAGGAGTCAGGTGGCACTGGCTCTTAATAAAATACTGAGTGCCAATGATACTCGAGTTGACAAGGCGAGTTATTGGTGCCTTTAAATAACCAATGGCCAACATCAGCCCAGGTTAGGGGCAGCTGGAGGCGAGCGTCGGATCTTGGAGCAAGCGGCTCGCCACAACGAGGGATATGTGAGCAATCCCACAAAACCCATGCGGTTGGGGCGCTGGGCCAGTAACCCGCCCCCGAAAAACTATGAGAACTACTATGAGAAACAAAGGAATAGTAAAAACGGACCCTCCCCCCCCCTAACGTTGACGACCTACGCAAACGATAAAAGGACCATGATTTGCGGATCTGCATCTGGAATGTCCGAACTCTTTATAGAAAAGGTGCAGTATACGCGCTGGCGGATGTATTAGAGAGGAACAAGGCAGATAATATCGCCTTACAGGAAGTGGGATGGACTGAAAATGGCGTCACTACACCAACAAACGGTGACGAACTATGCTATAGCTGCCATAACACGAGGCATGAATTTGGCTGTGGATTTGTGGTTAGTCGGAGACTGAAACATCTTGTCTCCAGCTTTACTCCGGTGGATGAGAGGCTAGCCACAATCCGCATAAAAGCCAAATTCTTCAACATCAGGCTTATTTGTGCCAATGCCCAGACGGAAGACAAGGAAGAGCAGACCAAGGATATTTTCGACGAGTGCCTAGAGAGAAAATATGACCGTTGCCCCATCCATGATATTAAAATCGTTCTGGGAGATTTTAATGCGAAGATAGGGAAGGAAGACATTTTTGGTCCAACAATCGGAAAGTTTAGCCTCCTCCAACGTCCAGTAATGGGTTGAGGCTGATAGATTTCGCCGCGAGAAAAAAAAACATGGTAGTTAGTAGCACCAGATTTCAACATAAAAATATTCACAAAGCCACATGGCTGTCAACCGATCAAAACACGAGAAACCAAATTGATCACGTTGTGATAGATGGAAGGCATTCATCCAGCGTGATCGATGTACGATCGATCCGTGGAGCGAATATAGATTCGAATCGGATTACCTTGTTGCAGCAAAGGTTCGCACCCGTTTGAACGTGGCGAGGAAAGTACGATCTGACAATGCACTGAAGCTAGACATTGAAAAGCTGCAAACACAACAGATGGCAACGGCATACACCACTCGACTAACCCAACTGGCTGATGAAAGCACTCCTTGTCCCAATGGAAGTGGCTTTTCATCGCCCACTCCATGGAAAAAGGCCGCGAAATCCGTACTTGGGTACCGGAAGCCTCCTCCATGAAACCCATGGTACGACCAAGAGTGCCGAGATGCTACTGAAGCCAAGAGTGTGGCATACAGAGCAACTCTGCAATCAGTAGCAACGCGCCAGATGAAGGAGGGGTATCGGGAAAAAAGGAGAGGGGAGAAACGTCCGCAGAAAGAAAGAGGAAATGGAAAGACGTGAGTGTTAGATGTACAGGAGTCAGAGTGAAGTCCGGAAATTGTACCAAAGAATTAAACATCAAACCGATGGCTTTGGTGCAGGCACATCCCCCTGCAGAGACAAAGAACGAAATCTGGTTACTGACACAGATAACATGCTGAAGATATGGAAGGAACATTTTACCCCACTGCTAGTGTCCGATGTTAGCGGAGAAGAGGATACCGCAGAGCCAATCCCTAATGATGATATAGAATGTTTAACTCCTAGTCAGAATGAGGTTCGAATAGCAGTTACCCGACTAAAGAACAACAAGGCAGCAGGAGCCAACGGGTTACCCGCTGAACTATTAAAGACCGGACAGACAAAGAAGGAAATCTCCTGCAGAGACAAAGAAGGAAATCTGATCTGACACAGATAACATGCTGAGGATATGGAAGGAACATTTTACCCAACTGCTAGTGTCCGACGATGGCGGCGAAGAGGGTACCGCAGAGCCAATCACTGATGATGATATAGAATGTTTACCTCCTAGTCAGAATGAGGTCCAAGTAGTAGTGACCCGACTAAAGAATAACAAGGCAGCAGGAGCCGACGGGTTACCCGCTGAACTATTTAAGACCGAAGGCGAGACACTGATGAGGCGTATGCATCAGCTTATCTGCGCAATCTGGATAGAAACGCGCATTCCCGATGATTGAAACCTCAGCATACTATGTCCCGTACACAAGAAAGGAAACAAGACGGAATGTGCCAACTACAGAATAATAAGTCTCCTCCCCATCGCATACAAGATACTCGCGAGCGTACTGTGTGAAAGATTAAAACCTAAAGTCAATGAGACAATTGGGCCCTATCAATGCGCCTTTAGACCTGGTAAATCCACCCTGGATCAGATCACACTGCGCCAAACCCTGGAAAAGATCCGAGAAGGACAAATCAACACCTATCATCTCTTTGTTGACTACAAAGCCGCCTTCGGTACTTCTTTACGTTCAAAGGTATTTCAAGCCATGTATGAGTTTGGTATCCCTACAAAATTAATAAGACTCTGCAGGATGACACTTGCTGATGCGCATTCCTCAGTAAGAATAGGAAAGAATCTCTCCGAACCATTAAATACCAAACGAGGTTTCAGACAAGGAGACAGCCTATAGTGTGATCTCTTTAATATCCTGCTGGAGAAGATTATACGAGATGCAGATGTGAATAGATATGGCACACTAATCATAAAAGAATACATGCTACATAGGCGAGAAGCATGTGTTCTCTTGTGATTAGTGTGCCATAGCTATTCACATCTGCATCTCGTATAATCTTCTCCAGCAGGATATTAAAGAGATCACACCCCGACGACTTCGATATCATAAAGAAAGAATCGAAAGAGAGTCAGTGAAAATGTATCTGGCAGTAAATGATTATAAGACGAAAAGGAAGGTTTCAACACCCAAAACGCCTTGTACAACCGATCAGACAAAATAAATGGAGAAAGTAAGGAACCACAACTTGAGATAGTCAACAACTGGTGGCCCCTTATCATTGAGCTTAAAACTGGAATCGGACTGCACTCATTGATATGTGAGAAGTTAGCCCCTGTTCCTTAGCGACATTTATCAAAAATGGTTTAGATCGGACCCTATTTAGATAAAGCTGCCATATAGACCGATCTGCCGATTTAAGGTCTTAAACTCATAAAAGCTGCATCTATTAACCGATTTGCTTTATGCCTTTCGTCTTCCTTACCGAATATGAACCAGATCGGACTCTATTTAGATATAGTTACCAATGATATACAAATACCGACCTGACGGTGAAATGTGTAACAGTCACTTGTTACAAGCCTCCAATCATATGACTAGAATCAGACCTCATTTCATGGCAGATATAGTGTAGAACGCCTCTTCCGATCCATCCCATTTTCTATAAGGCGGTAATATTTGCTTGGAGGTCCTAGCAAAACCCAATGAACCTGGCGTGAATGTGGGAAACCATAGTGGAATACAATATTAAATCTTTTAAACACATCATAAGAAATTCGCCCTGTAGGTATTAGATCAAGTAGGGAGGTTTTTGTGGGTGCCACATCCGATCTGGAATGACTTGGACCTTAATTGGCATGCATGATGAAATCAAAGATGTACACAACATGCACCAATTTTATGCATTTCGGGAACATTGCCTCCAGGAGCGAAAACGTAAATTTCACCAATTTAGGTTAGAGTAGGTTGAAAAGACTACATTAATAACAAGTTAAAGTCCAATAAGGACCATAAATGAATTGAATGCTGAACATTGTAGAAGTCATTCTGTAATATTTCAGTCCATTCGAATAGGCATTGCGCCTTGTAGGGGCTCACGAAGCAAAATCGAGAGATCTGTTTATATGGGAGCTGTATCAAGCTATAGATCGATAAAGACCATATTACACACATATGTTGAGGGCCATGGGTGAAGCTGTTGTACAAAATTTTTACTAAATCGGATGAGAATTGCTCTCTCTAGAGGCTCAAGAAGTCAAGGACCCAGATCGATTTATATAGCAGCTATACCAGGTTATGTTCGGATTTGCGCCATACTCATCACAGTTTTTGAAAGTCATATCAAAACACCTCGTGCAACATTTCAGTCAAATCGGATGAGAATTGCGCCCTCTAGCGGCTCAAGAAGTCAAGATCCAAGAATGATTTATATGGCACCTGTACCAGGTTATTGACCGATTTGAACCAAACATCGTACAAAGGTTGAAAGTGATACCAAAACTCCACGTGCTTAATTACAGCCAAATCGGATAAGAACTGCGCACTCTAGAGGCTCAAGAAGTCAAGACCCAAACTCGGTTTTTATGGCAGCTATATCAGGAAATGTACCGATTTGCGCCATACTCATCACAGTTATATCACAACACTACGTGCAAAATTTCAATCAAATCGAACGAGAATTGCGCCCTCTAGAGGCCAAGAAGTCAAAACCCAAGATCGGTTTATATGGCAGCTATATCAAAACATAGACCGATTTGCCCCATTTACAATCCCAACCGACCTATACTAATTAAAAGTATTTGTGCAAAATTTCAAACGGCTAGCTTTACTCCTTCAAAAGTTAGAGCGCTTTCGACAGACTGACGGTCAGACGGACATGGCTAGTTCGACTTAAACTGCCAAGACGATCAAGAATATATGTAAGGACCTATGCCTTAGACGCATATTTCGAGGTATTACAAACAAAATGACGAAATAAGAATACGCCAGTCCTATGGTGGAGGGTATAAAAAGTATTTGTGAAATATTTAGTATGTCTTGGAATGTCCTGAGTTACCGTCCTCGATAGGAACTCAAGCCACAATCAGACAGAACCAACGATTAAATCTATGAGCGTTTTGCCTATTACTGTCCTTGATGAGAACTCAATCCACAATCAGACAGAACCAACGGTTAAATCTACGAGCGCCTTGCCTATGACGCCATTCTGATAATAAGGGCAAAACCGTTGAGAAGATCTTAATGTCAAGTTAGGAAGGAAGGTCCAGCGATAGCAAAACTATACTCCCATAAGCATGCGGATGTTAAAACGCCCCATGCTACTTTGGGTATACGTACATCTAAGCCAGATATCGGCTTGTTATGGCAGGAATTTCGTGCTACTCTCTAAATTACTAAACGTTCCCCATTTTATTCAATTACTTTGGCTCAGGTTTGGTATTGCATTTCCACTTAGTGCTGGAATCCGTTAGTAGCGAAAGCCGGGCATTGACACAGGAAATGTTCCAACGTGTCATCATCTTCGCCACATGGCCTACATATGCTGTAACTATTCTGCATAATTACACCCATAGTCCTATGTGTCCTGTAATGATGCCGAAAATCTGAACTTTTATATCCACCACCATAGGATGGGGTATACTAATCTAGTCATTCCGTTTTTAACACCTCGAAATAGTCATCCAAGACCCCATAAGGAATATATATTCCTAATCGTCTCGACGTTCTGAGTCGATCTAGCCATGTCCGTCCGTCTGTCGAAATCTCGATAGCGGTCGAACGCGTAAAGCTAGCCGCTTTGAAAATTTGCACAGATATCTAAGATATCGATGTAGGTCGTTGGGAAATGCAACTAGGCTATATCGGTTCAGATTTAGATATAGCTCCCATATAGACCGATCCCCGATTTGACTTCTTGAGCCCCATGTCATGTCAAATTTTTGTCCGTTTTAGCTGAAATTTAGCATGGAGTGTTCCTTTAAGATTTCCAACAACTGTGCCTAGTATGGCCTAAATCGATCTATAACCTGAAATAGCTCCCATATAAACCGATTTCCCGATTTGACTTCCAAGCCGCAAATTTTGTCCGATTGGGCTGAAATTTTGCATGTGGTGATCTGTTATGACAAGGCCAACTCTCGACAGACGAAGACTACACTTTACAAGACACTGATACTAAACGTGCTGTTATATGGTTCTGAAGCATGGGTACTTGTGAAAGCAGATGAGGCAGTGCTTGGAGTATTTGAGAGAAAGATTCTTCGTAAAATATATGGACCAGTTTGCGTTAACGGAGAATATAGGCGACGTATGAACCACGAGGTGTATGAGCTGTATTACCACGATAGCATAGTTACACGCATCAAAATACAACGGCTGCGTTGGCTATGTCATGTTGTCAGAATGGATGAAGAAGCTCCAGCAAAGAAGTCTTTTGAAGGCAAACATGGTGGTACACGCAAACCGGGAAGACTAAAAGCCCGATGGAAAGATCAAGTTGTGGGAGACACCTCGAAATTTGGTGTCAGAGATTTTAGAATGAGCGCAGAAGATCGAGGAGCTTGGAACGCTATTCTACGTTCGGCTAGTAGAACAAATATTCTGTCATAGCCAATTAAAGTAAAGTAAAGCTCTGTTATGACTTCCAACAACCATGCCAAGTACCGCCCGAATTGGTCTATAACCTGATATAGCACCCATATAAACCTGTCTCTCGATCATCCTTTTGTGTACATTTTTAGCAAGATCTATGGTGGTGGGTTCCCAAGATTCGAGCGGCCAAATTCAGCACGCTTTTAATCGTTCTACTCCCCTCATTATTGGACTGATATTCTCACGGATCCTCACACACTGTCCTGCCAGTAACTTCTTTGTCCCACAATTGTACATGGACATTGATTTGCTCATACCCGTTGATTCACTCACACATATTTTTCTTAATTTTGATTCTGCACCACTGTGCAGCGTGCCTTTAGGCTCCCAGCTAAACCATCGTTCACCCATCCATCTGTGAAAGCATCATTTTACCTCTTTCAAAGCTGACACAGACTTTAATCAGCATACATATGTTGCCTAGAATATAAAACACAATATTCAATCTTTGACGAAATGACTTTTCTAGCCTCCCGCAATGAAGGGCGTTTTTTTGATTCATCTCAGCCAACTTGTTATTGCTTTAATGTGAAGCATTATCTCAAGACATGTAAAGTGAAAACACGTGTGAAAGTCACGATGATGACAATGACACTTAAGTCTATGCACTTTGGGGTTCTTGATGTCTTGGCGGTGGCATGTAGGTGATGATGTTCGCGGCAGTGTTGATGGTGATGGCTCAAAAGATGACGAAGATGATAACGACGATGTCTTTTAATGGCATAAGCGAAAAAATCGCTTTCTTCTTCGTTTTTTTTTTTAACCATTTACGTCTTTGCCAACATTGAGATTCGTGGTGTGTTGTATTTTGTTGGCGGCCTCGCGTTAGTCAGTGTCATTGTCGTGAACAAAGTTGCCACGATCTTGGGAATTCACTAAATTTTGCACTGACTCGTATTTCTTCCATAAGTTCTTGGATGAGCAAACTCGGGCTTTATGTGGATATAACTCCCATGTAGACCGATCTGGCTATTAAGGGTCTTAAGCTCGTAAAAGCAGCAGATCTTATCCGATTTCTCTGAAACAGGAAGTTGTACTAGTGGTCCCAATATTCAAACCGAACATGGCCCATATCGGATCATATTTACATATAGCCCCCATATAGACCGATATGACGGTTTAGGGTCTTAAGCCCGTAACAGGAGCATGTTTTTATCCAATTTAGCTGAAAATAAAAACAGTCAGTTGTTTTGAGCCGCCCGAGATCTGACTCAAGATTCAGATTGGAGTGTATTTAGATATAGCTGCCATATGGGCCGATTTGCCGATTAAGGGTCTTGAGCCCATATAATCCGCATTTATTACCCGATTTCGCTGGAATTTGAAGTTCTCGGGACATAAATTAAATATGATCAAGACCAGCCCCAATTTGCATATGACAATTGATATGTTATGGTTAATTTATCCATGGTAGTGGGTATCCAAAGTTCAGCACGGTCGAACTACAATAAACATGTTTTTATTTGTTTTTATACCCACCACCATAGAATAAGGGTATACTAATCTAGTCATGCCGTTTGTAACACTTTAAAATATTCGTCTAAGACTCCATAAAGTAAATATATTCTTGATCGTCTCGACATTCTGAGTCTATCTAGCCAAGTTCGTCCGACCGTCGTTCCGTTTGTCGAAATCAAGATAGCGGTCGAACACGTAAAGCTAGCCACTTGAAATTTTGCACAGATACTTAATATTGGAGGCCACCGTAGCGCAAAGGTTAGCATGTCCACCTATGACGCTGAACGCCTGGGTTCGAATCCTGCCTAAACCATCAGAAAAAAATATTCAGCGCTGTTTTCCCCTCCTAATGCTGGCAACATTTGTGAGGTACAATACCATGTAAAACTTCCCTCCAAAGAGGTGTCGCGCTGCTGCACGCCGTTCGGACTCGGCTATAAGAGGGAGGCCCCTTATCATTGAGCTTAAAACTTGAATCGGACTGTACTCATTGATATGTGAGAAGTTTGCCCTTGTTACTTAGTGGAATGTTCATGGGCAAAATTAGCATTTTACTCAATATTGAAAAGAAAAAGGAAATGGAAAGACTAGAGTGTGAACGAATTGAGATGTACAGGAGTCAGAATGAAGTCCGGAAATTCTACCAAAGCATTAAACATCAAACCGATGGCTTTGGTGCAGGCACATCCTCCTGCAGAGACAAAGAAGGAAATCTGGTAACTTAAACATATAACATGCTGAGGATATGGAAAGAACATTTTACCCAACTGCTAGTGTCCGACGTTGGCGGCGATAAGGATACCGTAAAACTAATTCGTGATAATGGTATAGAATGTTTATCTCCTAGTCAGAAACTGGTCCAGGTAGCAGTGATCCGACCAAAGAACAACAAGGCAGCAGGAGCCGATGAGTAACCAGCTGAACTATTTAAGATCGGAGGCGACACGCTGATAAGGCGTATGTATCAGCTTATCTGCGCAATCTCGCTTGAAGAGCGCATACCCGATGATTGGAACCTCAGCATACTATGTCCCGTACACAAGAAAGGAGACAACACGGAATGTGCCAACTACAGAGGAATAAGTCTCCTCCCCATCGCATACAATATACTCTCGAGCGTACTGTGTGAAAGATTAAAACTTAGTGTCAATGAGATAATTGGGTCCTATCAATGCGGCTTGAGACCTGATAAATCCACCCTAAACCAGATATTCACACTGCGCCAAATCCTGGAAAAGACCCGAGAAGGACAAATCAACACCTACCATCTCTTTATTGACTACAAAGCCGCCTTCGATACTCCTTTACGTTCAAAGGTATTTCAAGCCATGTCTGAGTTTGGTATCCCTGCAAAATTAATAAGACTCTGCAGGATGACACTTGCTGATACGCGTTCCTCAGTAAGAATAGGAAAGAATCTCTCCGAACCATTTAATACCAAACGAGGTTTCAGACAAGGAGACAGCCTATCGTGGGATCAATTTTATATCCTATTGGAGAAGATTATACGAGATGCACATGTGAATAGATATGGCACACTAATCACAAGAGAACACATGCTACTCGCCTATGCCGACAACATCGACATCATAGGCCGGTAACTAGAAGTAATAACTGCTGCGTTTGAGAAAATCCAAAGAGAGCCAGAGAAAATGGGTCTGGCAGTAAATGGAGATAAGACGAACTGGATGGTTTTAACTCCCAAAACACCTTGTACAACCGAGCAGATAAAGAAAATGGAGAAAGTTGGGAACCACAACTTTGAGATAGTCTGTAACTTTATCTACCACGGCACCGCCGTAACCGAAACGAATGATACCAGTTTTGAGATAAAGCGAGGAATAATACTGGCAAACAGATGCTACTTTGGCCACCTCTCGACAGACGAAGATTACACTATACAAGACACTGATACTACCCGTGCTGTCATATGATTCTGAAGCATGGGTACAGCAGATGAGCAGTCCTTGGAGTATTTGAGAGAAAGATTCTTCGTAAAATATGTGGACCAGTTTGCGGTGATGGAGAATATAGGCGACGTAGGAACCACGAGCTGTATGACGACGATAGCATAGTTACACGCATCAAAATACAACGGCTGCGTTGTCTAGATCATGTTGTCAGAATGGATGAAGAAGCTCCAGCAAAGAAGTCATTTGAAGGAAAACACGGTGGTACACGCAAACCGGGAAGCCCAAAAGCCAGATGGAAAGATCAAATGGTGGGAGACATCTTGAAACTTGGTGCCAGAGATTTTAGAAAGAGCGCAGAAGATCGAGGCGCTTGCAACGCTATTCTATATTGAGCTAGTGGAACAAATGTTCTGTCATAGCCAATTGAACAGAACTAAATATTGATGTAGGTCGTTGGGGATTGCAAATGGGTCATATGGCTTCAGTTTTGGATATAGCTCCCACATAAACCGATCTCTTGATTTGACTTCTTGAGCCCTTACAAGCTGCAATTTTTGTCCGATTTGACTGAAACTTTGCACAATGTGTTCTGTTAAGCCTTCCAACAACTGTGCCAAGTACGGTTAAAATCGGTCAAGAATCTGATATAGCTCCCATATAAACCGATCTTCCGATTTGTCTTCTTGAGCAAATGGAAGCCAGAATTTTTATCCGATTTGGCTGAAATTTTGCACATAGTCTTCTGTTATGACTTCCAACAACTGCGCCAAGTACGGTCTACATCGGTCAAGAACCTGATATAGCTCCCATATAAACCGATCTTCCAATTTGACTTCTTGAGCCCCTGGAAGCCGCAATTTTCACCCATTTAGGCTGATATTTTGCGTTCGATGTTCTGTTATGACTTGCAACAACTGTGCCAAGTACGGTCCACATCGGTTAAGAACATGATATAGCCCCCATATAAACCGATCTCCCGATTTGACTTCTTGAGCCCTTACAAGCCGCGATTTTTATCCAATTGGCTGAAATTTTGCATATAGTGTCCTATTATGACTCTCAACAACTGCACCAAGTACGGTCGCATTCGGTCTATTACTAGATACAGCTCCCATATTTTAGTAGAATCCATGGTGTTGGGTTCCCAAGATTCGGCATGGTCGAACTGAGCACGCTCTTACTTGTTTTTATCTGTAAAGAGCTACCGGGCAAAGAACTTGACAAATACAACCAATGGTGGAGGGTATAAAGGATTCGGCCAGGCTGAACTAAACACTTTTTATAACCACCATCAGAGGATGGGGGTATATTCATTTTGGCATTCCGTTTGCAACATATCGAAATATACATCTCCGACCCTATAAAGTAGATATATTCTTGATCATCGTAAAAATCGAAGACGATCTAGCCATGTCCGTCCGTCTGTCTGTTAAAATCATGCTATAGTCTTTAAAAATAGAGATATTGAGCTGAAATTTTTCACAGATTCTTTTTTTGTCCATAAGCAAGTTAAGCTCGAAGATGGGCTACATCGGACTATATCTTGAAATAGCCCTCATATAGACCGATCCGACGATTTAGAGTCTTAGGCCAATAAAAGCCACATTTATTATCCGATTTTCCTGAAATTTGGGACAGTGAGTTGTGTCAGGCCCTTTGACATCATTCGTCAATTTGGCCCAGATCAGTCGAGATTTGGACATAGCTTCCATATAGACCGATCCTCCGATTTAGGGTCTTGGGCCCATAAAGACACATTTATTATCCGATTTTGCTGAAATTTGGGACAAGGAGTTGTGTTAGGCCCTTCAAAATTCTTCTTCAATTTTGCCCTGATCGGTTCAGATTTGGATACAGCTGCCATATAGACCGATCTCTCGATTTAAGGTTTTGGGCTTATAAAAGGGGCATTTATTGTCCGATGTCGCTGAAATATGGGACAATGATTTAAGTTAAGAACTTCGACATACTTCTGCAATATGGCACAGATCGGTCCAGATATGAATATAGCTGCCTTGTTTACCGATCTCTCGATTTAAGGTTTTGGGCCCATAAAAGGCGCATTTATTGTCCGAGGTCGTCGAAATTTGGGACAGTGAGTTGTCTTAGGCCCTTCGACATCTTTTTTTTCAATTTGGACCTGATCGGTCCAGATTTGGATATAGCTGTCATATAGACCGATCCCTCGATTTAAGGTTTTGGACCCATAAAAGCCACATTTATTTTCCGATTTTGCTGAAATTTAGCACAGATCGGTCCAGATATGAATACAGCTGCCATATAGACCGATCTCTCGGTTTTATGTTTTGGGGTCATAAAAGGCGCATTTATTGTCCGATGTTGCCGAAATTTGGGATTTCTGCAATTTGGTCTAGATCGATCACGATTTGCATATAGCTGCCATATAGGCCGATATCTCGTTTTAAAGTCTTGGCCCTAAAAAAGGCGCATTTATAATCCGATTGCACTGAAATTTGACAAAGTGACTTATGTTAGGCTTTTCGACATCCATGTTGTGTATGGTTCAGATCGGTTTATTTTTAGATAAAGCCACTAAAAAACCAATATTTTGTTATTCACAATTGATCAGTGACTTGTTCTTATTAGTATTTGGTCCAAATCGGAACATATTTCGTTATAACTGCTATGGGATATTAGGTATGTAATTTTCACCGGATTTTGATGAAAGGTGGTTTACATATATTACCGAGGTGGTGGGTATCCAAAGTTCGACCCGGCCGAACTTTTTGCCTTTTTACTAGTTTTTTTTTTTTTTTGTAACAGAAGTACATTTTCTACTCATTGGCAACTTTGGCCTTAACCTGGTTCAATGTTTCCTTTTTAGCATGTTTCGGTTATAAGGTTTCAGGGACTTAAGGTATAATCAACTTAATTAAAAAAACTTGTCTCTCTGACTTCAGTTGTTGGGTTGGTTTGTCTGATGGTTCCTTCATTTGCTGTTGCTGCCTTGGTGATAATGGCTATGGAGATGTGGTGGTAAGGGTGGGCAATGTTGTTTTTTCCCTTAACAGCGCCAGGATGCCATGGGGGACCACATACTCATACTCATCATCATCATCGTTGTCGTTGTCGTCGTCGTCATCGTTCTTTTACACTGAAATCCTTGTAAACATGCATGTTGAAGCATAACGAATGCTAATCTAATTTTATCTCTCTCCCTCACACTCTACACTACTCAACACTGCACGACTCGACTCGACGCAACTCACAGGTCGAGAGTTGAGTTAAGACAACTCAACTCAACTCGACTCGGCTCGAATCATATCATTACAAGTGAACATGGTTTAAACGCATGTTTGCTTTGCCACAAGGAGTTTGGCAGCATGGTCTCTATTTTGTAATTTTTGTTGTTGTTGGCTGTTTTTTTTTTTCATTTTTTAATTAAAAATGATGTTTTACCTAGAACGAAGGAGAGACAAAAAGACAGGTTTCAAGCGAAAACTTCACAAATGTCTAATAAGATTTTGTGTTACATGAAAATTGTGTGATTTCGCCCAAACAGAATGGGTTGTGAAAAGCCTGTTGTATAAATTTAATGCGCCTGTTTATAGTCATCACCTACAATTGCATAAGGCCAAGTATGTTGGGCAACTGTGGCAAGATGGCCTTGAAGTGTTTGTCAAAACGACACAAGGAATGTAATAGGATTTTTCTATAAATTACCTTACAGAACTCAAAAAAAAATCTTAGAAACGGATTTTTATACCCTTCACCATAGGATGGGGGGTATACTAATTTCTTCGTTCGGTTTGTAACTACTTGAAATATTCATATGAGACCCCATAAAGTGTATACATTCTTGATCGTCATGGCATTTTAAGTCGATCTAGCCATGTCCGTCCGTCCGTCCGTCTGTCGGTCCCTCCGTCCCTCTGTCTGTCGAAAGCACGCTAACTTCCGAAGGAGTAAAGGTAGCCGCTTGAAATTTTGCACAAATACTTTTTATTTTATTAGTGTAGTTTGGTTGGGATTGTAAATGGGCCATATCGGTCCATGTTTTGATATAGCTGCCATATAAACCGATCTTAGGTCTTGACTTCTTGAGCCCCTAGAGGGTGCAATTCTGATCCGATTGGAATGAAATTTTGCACGACGTGTTTTGTTGTGATATCCAATAACTGTGCCAAGTATGATTCAAATCGGTCAATAACCTGATATAGCTGCCATATAAACCATTCTGGAGCCTTGAGCCTCTAGAGGGCGCAGTTTTTGTCCGATTTGAATGAAATTTTGCACGACGTGTTTTGTTATGATATCCAACAATTGTGCAAAGTATGGTTCAAAGCGGTCAATAACCTGATATAGATGCCATATAAACCGATCTTGGGTCTTGACTTCTTGAGCCTCTCGACGGCGCAATTCTTATCCGATTTGACTGAAATTTTGGACGAAATATTTTGTTATGATATCCAACAATTGTGCCAAGTATGGGCCAAATCGGTTCATAACCTTATATAGCTGCCATATAAACCGATATTGGGTCTTGACTTCTTGAGCCTCTAGAGGGCGCAATTCTTACCCGATTTTAATGAGATTTTCCACGAAGTATTTTGTTATGATATCCAACAAATGTGCCAAGTATGGGCCAAATCGATTCATGTTTTGATATAGCTGCCATATAAACCGATCTTGGGTCTTGACTTCTTGAGCCACTAGAGGGCGCAATTCTTATCCGATTTGACTGCAATTTTGCACGAAATACTTTGTTATGATATCCAATAATTGTGCCAAATATGGGCCAAATCGATTCATGGTTTGATATAGCTGCCATATAAACCGATCTGGGCCTTGACTTCTTGAGCCACTAGAGGGCGCAATTCTTATCCGGTTTGAAAGAAATTTTGCACGAAGTTTTTTGTTATGATATCCAACAATTGTGCCATATAAACAGATATTGGGTCTTGACTTCTTGAGCCTCTAGATGGCGCAATTCTTTCCCGATTTGAATGAGATTTTCCAAGAAGTATTTTGTTATGATATCCAACAATTGTGCCAAGTATGGGCCAAATCGGTTCATGTTTTGATAAAGCTGCCATATAAACCGATCTGGGGCCTTGACTTTTTGAGCCTCTAGAGGGCGCAATTTTTGTCCGATTGGAATGAAATTTTGCACCAAATGTTTTGGTATCATTTTCAATAACTGTGTTAAGTATGATTCAAATCGGTTCATAACCTGATATAGCTGTCATATAAATCGATCTGGGATCTTGACTTCTTGAGCCTCTAGAGGTTGCAATTATTATCCGATTTGCCTGAAATTTTGTACGACGGATTCTCTCATGACCATCAACATACGTGTTTATTATGGTCTGAATCGGTCTATAGCCTGATACAGCTCCCATATAAATCGATCTCTCTATTTTACTTCTTGAGCCCCCAAGGACGCATTTCTTATTCGAATTGGCTGACATTTTACACAGGTCTCCAACATATAATGTAATTGTGGTCCTCACCGCACCATATCTTGATATCGCTCTAATGGCAGAGCAAATCTTTTCTTTTATCCTTTTTTTGTCTAAAAAGAGATACCGTGCATAGAACTCGACAAATGCGATCCATGGTGGAGGGCATACAGGATTCGGCCCGGCCGAACTTGGAACGCTTTTACTTGTTTTATATCCTACTTGATTGAATAGCCAGGTATCATTACAAATAAAGACGACATATTTCTCTTTCTTCCAAATACTATCAAAAAGTGATTTCTGGTTTTGGCAGAAATAATTTTCTCTAAAAAAAATTTAATTCAACAATCTTCGGCACTTCAAAGCGAAATACTAGGAAAATGTCTCCATTTTAGAGCTAAAGATTTGACAATTTGAAAGGCTTTACTTCTTGCTACATGGGTTGTGACATTTGTTTGTTTAATGTGTAAAAGAAGCCACCTCGTTTGACTTTTGACTCCAGCAAATCTGCTTAGCAAGGTGCTAAGGCAGCAAAGGCAACACCTCATCCTTTGAGTAGTGGTGGTGTTTTTCCACCGGAAATTCCTTCTAAAGCAGAAATGGCAACAGCAAAGTGTTTAACATGTCTTAACTTCACTCTGGGGAAATTCAAAAACGAAATGTGTTTACCAAAGTGAATATGAAAATTGTTTTCTCATAGCCTTCATGTTGGCAGGCGCTTTTGCTGATGTTTGCGAATTTTTGTTGCGTTGTATTGAATTTTTGCCTCAGTTACACTTTGGGGTATTGTTGGCTGTGTTGTGTTGGTTGCTCGCCTGATGTTTTGTTTGGCGACTCTTGGCTTGGCTCTGGATACCTTTGTCTCAATCCTCAAATTACGTTCGTATTACTTTAATGTTGGAAAAATAAATTATCTCTTGCCAGCTCTTGTAGTCCCCCATCACCCCCACTCACAAGTTCTGTCATAAGTGGTAACCGTTTTGGGAGTTAGTCAAAGCACATAAAGAGATCAGCAATTTTTGTCGAAGACATTAAAAGGTTTATTGCCTAATGGCAAAAACGAAGAAAAAAGGAAAACATAAATGTTAGGCCAGCTAATCTTGGTAATTTTCAATTATTTTTATAGAGAAACATTGAACGATTTTCTTTTTAATCTTACTAAGGGCGTTAAAGGCTGTCAATTCATGACGACGATAAACTGTTATCGTCGTCTACGGTTCCTTTATGTGGCCTAGCGGTGGGGGTATGCAAAAAAGCCCTATTCTGAGAAGCATTGGAGTTATGGAAAGCGTGCTAGATGTAAAAGCTTAATGAAAAATACGTTCCCAAGGCAATTCGTTACGCAATATAGGGGAACTTCTCTCATTTTAACTCAAGGGCTTTCGGTACAAGTCATTCGTGGCAGCGTATATGTTAAACTACGCTGCCCTATTTATACAAAAAAAAAAAAAAAAAACCATTCTGAAATATGAAATCTGAAATAAATTTATGAAAGCCACAGTTGCTAAAGGTGGTTAGGTCTGAAATAATGAGCATGACGTTTGAATTCCGTTTATAAATATTAGCTGGACAGGGCCCGCTCCACCGCCACTTCACTCAAATGCAAACGCAAATTTTGCCCATGAACATTCCACTAAGGAAAAGGGGCAAACTTCTCACATATCCATGAGTGCAGTACGATTTAAGTTTTAAGCTCAATGATAAGGGGCCTCCTTTTTATAGCCAAGTCCTAACGGCGTGCCGCAGTGCGACACCTCTTTGGTCAGAAGTTTTACATGTCATAGTACCTCACAAATGTTGCCAGCACAATCGGTAAACATGACCGAGTGGGTGGGTTTTGGGGGGTGCGGAGGCCCCTCAGACAGCAAGAATACATTTTGAATACATTACTTTTAAATACCTTTCATTTGACACCCATATTGCCGAAAGCGGTGAAAGAGTCCTGTTGGGGGGTTTTATGAGGGTGGGGGACCCCCCTGAACACTTAGGGGAAATTTGTATACAAAGTTCGTACTCTTCTCTTAAATACCTTTCATTTGATACCCATGTTGTCGCAATCGTTAAACATGTCCGCCCGGATGGGTTATGGGATAGGACGTCGCCCCAGGTTATTTGACCCAAAAATTTTATACCAATTTCGGGTTTTGTAGGGTACCAAGATTGGCCAATTAATGCGCTTGTAGTGGCTCTTGGAGGAAAAATCGGGCGATATACATATATGACAGATATATCTAAACTTGGGACGATTTCTTCGAAATTCTCCAGTAATGTCGAGAGTCATAAGAAAATCCCTCCTGCCAAATTTAGAGAGAAACGGTTAACAAATGAGCACTTAATTGCAATATTACTCAAAATAGGACGAAGATATATATGGGAGCTATTGTATATCCTTATCTGAACCGTTTTCGACTAAACTTCCCAGATATTGTGGTAGACGTCGAGAAAAGCGTTGTGCAAAATTTTGGAAAGATGGGTCAATAAATGTGCTTGCAGTGGCTCTAGAAGTGAAAATCGGGGGATATATATATATATATGAGAGCTATATCTAGATCTTAACCGATTTCTATGAATTTCGCCAGCAATATGAAGAGTCATAAGAAAATCCATCCTGCCAAATTTCGAGAGAATCGGTTGACAAAAGATCACTTTATGGCAATTTTACTGCAAATCGGACT
>NW_026739219.1:0-12500 GCF_963082655.1 Stomoxys calcitrans | reverse complement strand
GTTTTTTTTAAATGTAACTTAACAAAAACATGGTATTAAAGTATCACCATAAAAATATTTACAAATTAAGTTTTATTTATTTCATGTACCAATGTAAAAGTTTTAATGTAATCAACATTTTTAGTTACATAGTTCAAGAAAAAGTTTATTTAAAACATGTTGTGTGATAATAAAAACAACAGTCAAATTTAGTTATATTAGGTTGCAATAAAAACGTAGTGTTGAACACAATACAAGGGAAGCTGAGAGATGGGTTTTGAAAATTTTATTTTTTTTTATATATTTTTCGAAAAATTCCCAAAATAATAGAGGGGTGCACCAATTTAAGAGAATGTTTTGGAGTCAAGTCACATGTTGCAAAGCGCGGACAAGCGGACAGATTTCCAATTGGGAAAAACAAACAACGTTTTTCGCTGTAGACTACGAATGTGATGTAATAAACTTGGTCAAGGAACTAGGGGGTCCCCCAGCACCCAAAAAACTCCCAAACGCCCAAGTACTAAATCGATTTGGACTATATGGGTATCTAATAAAAGATACTTGGGTTTAACTTACGCATCTGATATAAACCAGTAAGGAAAGGCAAAAGTCGGGGGGTGCCGACTATATAATACCCTACACCACCTAGTGCATGTAGTACCTTTTATATGTAAAATTGATCTCGAAATCTAGTCAGACTTTAATTTGGATACCAATTGGAATAGCAATTTAGAACCTTGTAAGATTTTCCCACCATAGGACAAAAGATTTGGATTTCCACATCTTTGAAAGGCCACATTGGATAAAAGATTATATTGGAGTTATATCGAAAACTGTGCGAATTGTAATGAACCGATTTTAATGAATTTTGCACATACATTGAGACTTTACAAAAATGACTCCACGCCAAATTTAGTGAAGAACGTGGCTTCTACAGCCTTAATAGTTCAAATCGGATGAAAGGTATATATGGGAGCTATATCTAAATCTGAATCGATTTTGCTGATATTTTCCAGATGGGTTAAGTTCAGTAACAAAACAGTCTGTGCCAAATTTTGTGCAGATCGGTTGAAAATTGTAGCTACTACGCCCATTTAAGTGCAAATCGGGCGATACATATATATGGGAGCTATATCTAAATCTGGACCGATTTTTATGAAATTTTGCACACATATGGAGACGTCAAATAAAACACCCCATGCCAAATTTTGTAAAGATCGCTAAAAAAAAAGTGGCTTCTATAGCCTTAAACGGCAATATCGGATGAAAGATATATATGGGAGCTATATCTAAATCTGGACCGATTTTCATGAAATTTGCCACACTTATTAGCACGCCAAATAAAACACCCCGCGCAAAATATTTTAAAGATAGGACTAAAACTGTGGCTTCTACAGCCTTAAAAATCCCTATCGGATGAAAGATATATATGGGAGCTATATCTAAATCTCAACCGATTTTTATGAAATGTTGCACACATATGTAGACCTCAAATAAAATACCCAATGCCAAATTTTGTAAAGATCGGACGAAAATTGTGGCTTTTACAGCCTTAAAAAGCCATATCGGAGGAAAGATATATGGGTTGCCCAAAAAGTAATTGCGGATTTTTCATATAGTCGGCGTTGACAAATTTTTTCACACCTTGTGACTCTGTAATTGCATTCTTTCTTCTGTCAGTTATCAGCTGTTACTTTTAGCTTGCTTTAGAAAAAAAGTGTTAAAAAAGTATATTTGATTAAAGTTCATTCTATGTTTTATTAAAAATGCATTTACTTTCAATTACTTTTTGGGCAACCCAATATATAGGACCTATATCTAAATACGATGCGATGAGTGATGAAATTTCGCACATATGTTGAGATGGCAAATGAAACTCAACACGCAAAGTTTTGTAAGGATCGGATTAAAATTGTGGCTTCTACAGCCTTGAAAGCCCATATTCCAAAAATCAGAAAATGAAAAATTTTACTGAAAAATCGGGCAAAAAAGACACAAATATGTATTTTTATACCCACCACCGACGGATGGGGGTATATTCATTTTGTCATTCCGTTTGCAACACATCGAAATATCCATTTCCGACCCTATAAGGTATATATATTCTTGATCAGAGTAAAAATCTACGACGATCTAGACATGTCCGTCCGTCTGTCTGTTGAAATCACGCTACAGTCTTCAAAAATAGAGATATTGAGCTGAAACTTTGCACAGAATCTTTTTTTGTCCATAAGCAGGTCAAGTTCGAAGATAGGCTATATCGGACTATATCTTGATATAGCCCCCCATATAGACCAATCCGCCGATTTAGGGTCTTAGTCCAATAAAAGCCACATTTATTATCTGATTTTGCTGAAATTTGAGACAGTGAGTTGTCTTGGGCCCTTCGACATCCTTCGTCAATTTGCCTCAGATCGGTTCAGATTTGGATATAGCTGCCATATAGACCGATCCTCAAATTTAGGGTCTTAGGCCCGTAAAAGCCACATTTATTATCCGATTTCGCTGAAATTTGAGACAGTGAGTTGTCTTAGGCCATTCGACATCCTTCGTCAATTTGCCTCAGATCGGTTCAGATTTGGATATAGCTGCCATATAGACCAATCCTCCAATTAAGGGTCTTAGGCCCATCAAAGCCACATTTATTATCCGATTTTGCTGAAATTTGGGACAGTGAGTTGTGTTAGACCCTTTAACATCCTCCGTCAATTTGGCTTAGATCGGTCCAGATTTGGATATAGCTGCCATATAGACCGATCTTTCGATTTGGGGTCTTAGGCCCATAAAATACGCATTTATTGTCCGATATCGCCGAAATTTGCGACAGTGAGTTAAGTTAAGCCCCTTGATATACTTCTGCATTATCGCACAGATCGGTTCAGATTTGGATATAGCTGCTATATAGACCGATCTCTCGGTTTTAGGTTTTGGGGCCATAAAAAGCGCATTTATTGTCCGATGTTGCCGAAATTTGGGACAAAGAGTTAAAATTAAGCCCCTCCACATATTTCTGCTAAGGGACATAAGGTATGAGTTTTGCACCGGATTTTGACGAAAGGTGGTTTACATATATACCAGAGGTGCTGGGTATCCAATGTTCGGCCCGGCCGAACTTAACGCCTTTTTACTTGTTTTAATACCTTTTACATTTGGAAAATTATTACATTTTTCAAGCCCCCTAAGGTTTTACTAGGACGAAATTTAACACATATTCGCAGTCTACTCATTAATACCTTTCGTTTGAAACCCATTAACCCTAGGCAACTAGGGTTAATGGGGGTCAAAATTCTCAAGATCCCGTGGGTCCTTCCCGGGTCCAAATTGAGGACGTAATCCACTCGCGAATACCTTTCATTTGATAACATTAGTAGCTAAGTTGGAGCACTTCCCCTAAGGGGTTTTTTTTTTGGCTTTTTGGGGGGTTCAGGCGCTTAAGCCCCATAAAAGGACTTCAGATTCGTTTTCCTAGGGTCATAATTAGGGGAATGTAAAAATGAAAAAAAAAAACGGTAGTGTGCCCTATAAAGTGCATTTTTTAGCCAATTGTGGGCTCCACCCCCAAACCATCATGAATACTGATCGTGATGAAATCGGTTTCCAAAAATAGGTTTTGCTACTAACTTTGGGGTTAAGTTAAAGTAAAAAAACAATTTATTTAAAAATGGCAAAGCCAAGCGCACCGGGCTAGATTGTTTAGTATAATTTCAGTAGAGTTAAGTCAAATGCAATCTTTTACTTACAGTTTTTGTGGTAAATTTATAACAGCCTACCTGTAACGAAAGAAAAAATAAAATGTCATTAAAGCTTGAAATTTGTATACCCATCACAGAAGGACGAGGTGTATTCATATTGTGAATCTGTTCTCAATACAGCGAAATATTTATTTCCATCCTATATTCTCCTGTATCATTATAAGTTAAAGAAGGGATATTGGGTATTAAAACTAATTTCGTCATTCTGTTTGTAATACATCGAAATCTTATTTTTTTTTTTCTTTCAACCAACACGCAGGGGATGTCCCCTTTAAATGCAGTGCATTGCGTTGGCAGGGGAAAAGTCATGAATCGGAGGGGAGAAAGAGGCAGTAGTGTTTGTTTAGATAATGTTAAATTTCTGGATGACATAGTCAGATGGAAAGATATTGGCAGGAAGCCTATTCCACATTCAAACTGTTCGGGCAAAAAAAAAAAAAAAAAAACAATTCTCTCTGTACTGCATGGTTCGGTCAGCTGGCCAATCAATAAAAAAAGGGAAACTAGAAATTCTAGTATTCCAGAACAACACCCTTACTTCAGGAATAAGAGAGCCAATGTCTGTGGAGCACACAACATGGAAGAATCGATAGAACAGCCACACACAACCCACATTACGACCATGCTCAAGGGAAACAATAGAGTAGGATCCCGCTACGGGGTAGCTGTAAGCACCACACAGGCTGGAATATTGAGCTCCAATTTGTATGGAGTTGATTGCTTTCACAAGAAGCTTAGCTGAGAGCTACCGGTCGCGTCCACAGGTTGCGGATAGTTGAATGCTCCATATGGAGTAGCTGCAACTGTAGTCGCGGACAATCAAGGGTATCGAGCGGAGAGTCTCAGTGAGAGACCGGGCGGCATCGGCTCTTGCACTAATACTGAGTGCCTATGATGTTAGATATGACAAGCTGATTTATTGGTGCCTTTAAATAAACAAGGGCCACACTGTTCCAGCGGCGATCGGACGAGCTTGCCGAGGATCGCCACCTCCACATGAAAATGTGGCTACAACAACAATAGAGTTGGATACCCAACCGTCATCAATCAACATCAGTGCTCTTCTCTGAACGGGATCCAAAAGTTCCAAAGATGATTTGGAAGATGTTTCGACACTTCTTATACATGTTCTGACCAATATCACGACACATTCTTTCTACAAAGATAGAAAGCCCAGAACATCCAGAGAATCTGACTGTTCAACACCTATACCGTCGATAAATATTGACGATTGGATTGACTCAACGAATCGCGGCAACAAACAACACTGCGTCTTGGGTGCATTAAAATTGAATCCATTCATTCGGCCCCACTTGGAAATAACCAGCAAGTCCTGACAGATTGTTGTATCCATAATACGCCTTTTGTCTTCAGTTTCCCGAAGACTTGGCCTATGGTCGAATGAGTGAGAATGACAAAGGCTGTTGTCATCCGCAAATGTGTAGATTGGATTCGAAGTCTGACTCAATAGATCATCAATGAAAATCAGAAAAAAAGACGGTGAAAGGACAGAGCCTGGTTGTATACCTGCGGTCAGTTTGTATTCATAGGATGAGAACCCATCTACAACAACTCGTGTAGTGCGATCATCCAGAAAGCTCGTTATAGAACGAGAGAAGCCATTACTGACTCCAAAGACGTTAAAGTTTGATATACGTACGCCATGTCAGACTCTATAAAATGCCCTGAAGATATCCAATGCTTCGACCATGCTTTCACCAAACTGGAGGATAAAGCGACTCCAATGTTCCGACAAAAATGCCATCAGGTCATCCGTGGAGCGATTTTTAAGGAAACCATAGTGCCTATAGCCGAGAAGGTCATTGGACTCAATATACCTCACAAGATGGTGGTTAACCATGCTTTCCTTAACCCCTGGAAAGCGCGGAGCAAACCGCAATTGGTCGGTGATTCGTAGGGTTGTTCGCGTGACCCTTTTTGAATATCGGCTGAACGTACGCATCCTTCCAAAACGTTTAGCTTGGGTATAAGTACGCCATGCCAGACTCTATAAAATGCCTTGAAGATATCCAGTGCTACGACCATGCTTTCACCAAACTGGTGGATAGAGCGACTCCAACGTTCCGACAAAAATTCCATCAGGTCATCCGTGGAGCGATTTTTGAGAAAACCATACTATCTATCGCCGAGAAGGTCATTGGACAAGATGGTGGTTAACCATGCTTTCCTTAACCCCTGGAAAGCGCGTAGCAAGCCGCAATTGGTCGGTAATTCGCAGGGTTGTTCGCCAGACCCTTCTTGGATATCGGCTGAACGTTCGCTTCCTTCCAACACGCTGGAAAGACTCCCATGCAGTAAGCTAGGTTGAAAAGATTGTATAGTGGACCAGCAAATGTCGAAGAACACTTATATAGAGTGAGCGTCGATATACGATCCGAGCTCTGAGATTTATTTACGACGAGATTCGCAAGGACCCTTTTGACATCTCACGTTCGGAACTAAATCTGAGGCATCATGCTCGATACATTCCTGATTGCAGGTTGTGGTTGAGAACTAACCGCCAAGGAAGAATTCCTCGCCAACTTTTCAGCCAGCAGGTTAGCTTGTCAAACGCGTCATTGAATATTTGGTCATCTTTAACAAGAGTTGGGATAGCCGACGAGGACAAGGAGAAGGCGGTACGAAGAGCAGAATACAAAAAAGTTGCTGAAAAGATGCAGTGATCGGAATTACCAAGAGGTGCAATGACGCTTATGTCATACTTCTCAGGGCGTGAAGTGAGGAAAAGATCAAGAGTACTATTCTAGTGCGTTTGAACACACACAAAATTTGTATCGGTTCATTCACTCAGCGTATTGACCCTCCGGAGTCGTCTGGCTCGAATGGGAACTTCAACAACTTCACTGGCCGGAGAATCCCCCAGAATGTTCGATATTGAATCAGAAAGGGCGCCAAAGCCATTAAAGGAAAACTCCTTTTCCGAGTTTGGACTTTTATATAGAAGTCCGAAATGTGTTCCGATCCTGAATTTAGCCCAAAGGGAGTTAAACCACGGTGCCTGGGAAACCATGTGTTGTTGTCTTTGGAGCACTATGTAAACCACTAATAAACCACTACTCCTCTGTGGGAAATGAAAAGGGATATGCTGTGGTACCCACGCACCTGGGTCTCACATAAAGCAAGAACATTAGGTTGATGGAAGTGGACGTGTGAAAACACAGCAAAGAAAATTCTTCTTCTCAGCCCTCGTATGTTGGCGAAGTGTAACTTGAAATCAGTTACCTTTTTGACAACAAGAAATGAAAACAAACCAAGTAAGAAGGCGTTAAGTTCGGCCGGGCCGAACTTTGGATACCCACCACCTCGGGTATATATGTGAACCACATTTCGTCAAAATCCAGTGAAAAATGCATACCTTATGCCCCAAAGCAGCTCTATAGATATCATCCGATTTAGACCAATTGCTTATAAGTACATGTCATTGTTCAACCGAGAGATCGGTCTATATGGCAGCTATATCCAAATCTGGACCGATCTGAGCCAAATATCTAAGGGCCCAACACAAGTCATTGTCCCAAATTTCCGCGACATCGGACAATAAATGCGCTTTTTATGGGCCCAAAACCTTAAATCGAGAGATCGGTCTATATGGCAGCTATATCCAAATCTGAACCGATCAGGGCCAAATAGAAGAAAGATGTCGAAGGGCCCAACGCAACTCACTGTCGCAAATTTCAGCAAAATCGGATAATAAATGTGGCTTTTATGGGCCTAAGACCATAAATCAGGGGATCGGTCTATATGGCAGCTATATCCAAATCTGGACCGATCTGAGCCAAATTGACGAAGGATGTCGAAGGGCCCAACGCAACTCACTGTCGCAAATTTCAGCAAAATCGGATAATAAATGTGGCTTTTATGGGCCTAAGACCCTAAATCGGCGGATTGGTCTATATGGGGGCTATATCCAAATTTGAACCGATCTGGGCCAAATTGATGAAGAATGTTGAAGGGCCTAACACAACTCACTTTGCCAAATTTCATCCAAATCGGATATAAAATGTGGCTTTTATGGGCCTAAGACCATAAAACGGAGGATCGGTCTATATGGCAGCTATATCCAAATCTGGACCGATCTGAGCCAAATTGACGAAGGATGTCGAAGGGCCCAACGCAACTCACTGTCGCAAATTTCAGCAAAATCGGATAATAAATGTGGCTTTTATGGGCCGAAGACCATAAATCAGAGGATCGGTGTATATGGCAGCTATATCCAAATTTGAACCGATCTGGGCCAAATTGACGAAGAATGTTTAAGGGCCCAACGCAACTCACTGTCGCAAATTTCAGCAAAATCGGATAATAAATGTGGCTTTTATGGGCCTAAGACCCTAAATCGGAGGATCGGTCTATATGGCAGCTATATACAAATTTGGACCGATCTGAGCCAAATTGACGAAGGATGTCGAAGGGCCCAACGCAACTCACTGTCCCAAATTTCAGCAAAATCGGATAATAAATGTGGCTTTTATGGGCCTAAGACCCTAAGTCGGCGGATCGGTCTATATGGGGGCTATATCAAGATATAGTCCGATATAGCCCATCTTCGAACTTAACCTGCTTATGGACAAAAAAAAAGAATCTGTGCAAAATTTCAGCTCAATATCTCAATTTTTAAAGACTGTAGCGTGATTTCAACAGACAGACGGACAGACGGACGGACATGTCTAGATCGTCTTAGATTTTTACGCTGATCAAGAATATATATACCTTATAGGGTCGGAAATGGATATTTCGATGTGTTGCAAACGGAATGACAAAATGAATATACCCCCATCCTTCGGTGGTGGGTATAAAAATCAACGATGATGTGAGTACGGTAAACAAATTTACAAACTACACCAGAGGGAGTGTATATCGTCCCGATTGTCTTGACATTGACTAGCATAGCACTTCTTATCCATTATCCTTTGTTTGCCTACAAAGAGATATAGGCCCAAGAAGGGCCCGGCCAAACTTCGCACGCTTTTATTTTTTTCAGCTTTCTTTACTATCCAAGAGACAAAATAATTGTCGTTTTTTTCAGACCAAAATTTGGCACCACCAAACTTGATACCTTTTATGTTGGGCTAGGTTATGCCTTTTAAACCGAATTCTTTGGTTAACTATGTTCTTGTGTTTTCTTACAACAACGCACAAAATCCAACTACTTCGATAAGCGCTTACGATTTACTTCTCCAATTTCACCAAAATGTGAATAAAGCAAAAAACAGAAAAGAGAATCTTTTTCATGTAGTTCACTGTTTTAATGGCATTCTGCATTTTTGATAAAACCAACCACAATAGGAAGGATTTTAGAAATACTTAGAATGAATGTGCCACAAAGTCGCGCATACTTATCCTTGTGCAAAACATTTGCTGATGGACAAAAAGTCAATGGTGAGCGTTTGTGGTGCATAAGAGATTATACGTGAAGATAAACGCTACTGAATGAAGAAGACGACTACTGGCTGCGAAATAAAAGAAACGTCGAAATGATGGAAATAGTTGAAAGCTTGCCCTTAAGTGGGTGCCCCATTCGCTGTTCGACAACACTTTTCTCTCATATTATTTTCTTTTTATTTTTTTCTGCATTTTGAACATGTTTGTCCATGGATGGTAATCATCAAAGATGTCTAAAGCAAATATGTACTTAAGTTCTTATAAACAAATGGGAGCACTTAAGTTAAGTGTGGTTGAAGGCGGGCGGATGTTATGGAAAGAAATAGATGCTTAGAGAACAGATTTTACACTAGTTGTCTTAAATCGATGTCTGATTGCGACTGTGGATTTTTTTAATCATTAGTTTGAGCAAGCAATTTTTCAGTATCTTTTGATTCATAAAGAAAAATCTTGGGTAGTGCAATATCTTATTGCAATTATGAAGAGAATATATTGCATTGTAATGGTTTAATAACTCAACGGCAAGAACAATTAGTTGCAAGAGCAGTATGGCATTCTTAAAATCAAAAAGGCCGTTCTCTACGTATATTAATCAGTACTTATAGTTGTGAAAGGAGTTTCTTGTTTGTTCCGCAATGGATTGTGAGTGAAAAACATTTCATTTAGTAAGAAAAACATTACATTTTATTGTGTTGCCCAAAAAGTAATTGCGGATTTTTTAAAAAAAAGTAAATGCATTTTTAATAAAACTTAGAATGAACTTTAATCAAATATACTTTTTTTACACTTTTTTTCGAAAGCAAGCTAAAAGTAACATCTGATAACTGACAGAAGAAAGAATGCAATTACAGAGTCACAAGCTGTGGAAAAATTTGTCAACGCCGACTATATGAAAAATCCGCAATTACTTTTTGGACAACCCAATACTAAAACATTCAAATAATGAACATAATGGACACTTATCGCATATTAAAGAGATCTGTTTGCTTCAGTTTTTACATCAATTGAGGCAACGATAGAAAAACATGAAGGAAGGTAAGAGGTTTCCGATCGGATACCTGAGATGAACCTTGAAGTCGAGTGCGAGGCACTGCTGCCATTGCCACAGTCTTGGATTGACGGAGCCCTAGTGTTGCCATTGAGAACCCAAGGACTGAGATCTGTTTTAGACTGCCTGACCATAACACGGTCCTGCAGGCGGAGATCCGGGCGATCACGGAATGCGTGAAGTGGTGTGGTGCTAACGCGAGGACGTCGAGTGTGAACATCTTTACCGACAGTAAAATTGCCATAAGGGCAATAACAACCAGGAGGGTAAGGTCACAAACAGTTTGTGGTAAAAATGCCATAAGGGCAATAACAACCAGGACGATAAGGCCTTCTTTGAGTATGGCGAAATCCGCATCGTTTGGGCTCCGGGCCATAACGGAGTAAGGGGAAATGAAAGGGCAGACGATTTGGCAGTGAAGGCCAGAGGACTGCGGTCAATAAGCTTGGTTAACCCGAAGTCTTTCGGGTCGACGCAAACCGAGGGAGTGGGCGACGAATGCGCATGCAACATTGTGGAACAGCGAAACGATCTGTAGGACGGCGAAAATCCTACGGGGGGGATCCAGATCGTGAGAAGACGAGGCTATTACTGAAAGGAAGCAAGATGGAGGTCAGCATAGCTATTGGTATCATAACGGGACACATAGGACTACGAGCTCACTTATGTAAAATCAATGCGGCAAGTGATAGCATGTGTAGGGCATGCGGGGAAGATGATGAGACGTTGGAGCATTTCCTTTGTCATTGCCCGGCTTTCTCGGCGTCTAACAGATACCGGCACTTAGGTGGAGACACAATACCAGACATGAACAAGCTTAGGAAGTCACAGTTATTGGAAGTCGAAATAAAACAGTTCAGGCAAAATTTCTGCCAAATTGGATAAGAATTGCGCCCTTTAGAAGCTCAAGAAGTCAGGACACAAGATCGGTTTATATGGCAGCTATATCAGGTTTTGCATCAATTTAAACCATAAATAGCAAAGTTGTTGAAAGTCATACCAAAACAACATACGCAAAATTTCAACCATATTGGATAATAATTGCACCCTCTAGAAGCCCAAGAAACCTAAAGGATATGGACTGATTTAGACCATACTGATTTAGACATGATTTGAAAGTCAAAATAAACCACTTCATGCAAAATTTCGGCCAAATTAGATGAGAATTGCGCCCTCTAGAAGCTCAAGAAGGTTACGGTTATGGACTGATTTGAAAAATTTCAGACAAGTTGGTTAAGAATTGCGCCCTATAGAGACTCAAGATGTCAAGACCCAGGTCGGTTTATATGGCAGCTATATCAGGTTATCAACTGATTAAAACCATACTTAGCACAGTTGATGGGAGTCATACCAGAACACTTAATGCAAAATTTCAGCCAAATCTGATAAAAATACGCCTCATAGACACTCAAGAAATCAAGACCCAAGGTCGATTTATATGGCAGCTATATGAGGTTATCAACCGATTTAGACCATACTTGACACAGTTGTTGAAAATGATACCAGAACACCACGTGAAAATTTCCCTCTAGAAGCTCAAGCAATCAAAACTCATGATCGGATAAAAATTGCGCATCTAGTGGCTCAAGAAGTCAAGATCCAGGATCAGTTTAAATGGCAGCTATATCAGGTTATGAACCGATTTGAACCATACTTATCACAGTTGCTGTAAGTCACAAGAAAATACGTCATGAAAAATGTCAGCCAAATCGGATAATAATTGCGCCCTCCATTAGCTCAAGAAGTCAAGATCGGCTTATATTGCAGCTATATCAGGTTATGAACCGATTTGAGCCATACTTAGCACAGTTATTGGAAGTCATAACAAAAAACTTGATGCAAAATTTCAGCCAAATAAGCTAAGAACTGCGCCCTCTAGAGCCTAAGAATTCAAGATCCCAGATCGGTTTATGTGGAGCTATATCAGGTTATGTACCGATTAGGACCATACTCAGCACAGTTGTTGGAAGTCATAACAAATCACTTCAGCCAATCGGATAAAAATTGCACCATCTAGTGGCTCTAAAAGTCAAGACCCAGTATCGGTTTATATGACAGCTGTATCAAAACATGGACCAATATGGCCAATTTATAATTCCACTCGGAGGAACGGACGGAGGAACGGACGGAGGAACGGACGGAGGAACGGACGGAGGAACGTACGGACGGAGGGACGTACGGACGGAGAGGGACGTACGGACGGAGGGACGTACGGACGGAGGGACGTACGGACGGAGGGACGTACGGACGGAGGGACGTACGGACGGAGGGACGTACGGACGGAGGGACGTACGGACGGAGGGACGTACGGACGGAGG